>NC_056732.1:1235749686-1235989686 GCF_019279795.1 Protopterus annectens | reverse complement strand
ATAATTTTGGGCAATGTTAACATTAATTCAGCCACAATTCAATCTCCTACCAACTCCATAAATATCAATCTTTATACAGTCTCTCAACTTATTACCTCAACAACCAGACCTTCCAAAGACTTCCTCTCTGGGAGCACCCTAGACTGGATTTTAGTCTCACACCCACACTATATCACTAACAGCGGCATCCTTCCAGACACACTAGGTGACCACCTTCCCACCTTTGCCCATCGACTTCCCTCATCCCTACAACTAACCCATACCTCTACCTGGTACCTAAAAAACTTTAACCCTGATGAATTATCAGATGTATTAAAAAGAACAAATTGGAATCCTTTAAAAACCCTGTCCCTGGATAATGCTGTCACCTACTTTAATACAACTTTCTTACACTTGCTTGATTCCTTTGTCCCATGGAAAACAAAACACACAAAAAGCAACCCCGTACCATGGCTAACTAAGAGTACCTTACATGTCATGCAGCTCCGAGATAAAGCCTGGAAAGTCTTCCGTAAAACCAATACCAGCACACCCCAGAATGAATATAAAATGCTTCGTAACAAAGCAAAAAACTTATCATCTCAGATTGTAAAGCCTACTTTTCCACACTCCAAACTAACTATAACACTAATCCAAAAAAAATTCTGGAATGGAATTGCCTCTCTCCTTAACCCAGGTAAAAAAGAGAACCCATGCCCAGACCCAAATGCCTCCGACTTAGAATTAGCCTCCAAATTTAACTCATTCTTCATTGACTCTATAGCTAAACTAACATCATCATTCTCTAATAACTCTACTTCCCCATACACACCTACCCACACCCCTTTTTCATCCTCTAACCCCAGTTCTCCACCTGCTCCTTTCTCCATCAAACCTATTCCAATCTCCAACATAAAGAAACTACTTCTAAAACTGAAATCATGTTCCAATGCCCCTGATGAGATACCCTCCTACTTCCTAAAAAATTCAGCAGACGCCATTGCCTATCCTATCTCCATACTAATAAATAGATCAATCTCTGAGGGCCATATCCCCCAGCTCTGGAAAAAAGCATTTATTATTCCACTCCATAAAGGAAGAAACAACAATGACATTCCCAACTTCCGACCAATTGCTATCTTATCAAGAAACACCACAAAAGGATAAAATGGTGCTAAAATAAACTTATAACCAAGTAGAAAGCACCACAGTCGAGCTGGATATAGGCAACAGTTTATTCAGTTCCAAACACCGAACACAAAGTGAAAAGATCCACACTTAACGCTGTAAAAGTACAAGTAACGTTTTCGTCATCAACTTCATCAGATAAATTTCACAATCCCATAATTCCCTTTATATAGACACACTAAATTGCAATTAGACCAAATAAATCAATTAATCAATTAATGTAAACAACAGGATGTCATTAAGAAATGTCCTTATATGGTCATGTCAGTGTTATTTTAAAATCCTTTTTACTTTAAGTTGATAAAAATCACTTTCATATATTAAGAAACACATCATATTCTTAAAATTGATTTTAAAACATTTTTTTTAAATTGTCATGAATAACTTACATTTAAATAAAATTTATTTAAACTATGACATTCCTTTAAAAATACAAAAGATATATACAGAATAAATTTATGTTGTTTTCTTTGGCTCCCTCATGTGGCCCAAATCACACATAACATCACAAGTCAAATAAAACTTTTTATAATTTATGTTCTAAATGATAACAGTTTTTTCTATAAATTTAAAGCTTGGCTGATCTCAATTTTAAAACTGGAGCTAAAGATATCATGTCATTAAAACCCGGAGGTCTATTAGCTTCTAGTGATAGCTGCCAGTATAGTTCCCTATATTCTACTAGTGTCTCCCACATACCTCCCCTGGGATCCACATGAACTACTTCCAACACAAAAAATTGAAATACTGATGTTTTACATACCATGCTATGTTTGTAAAGTGCATTATTTTCACATTTATTTCTGATATCATACATATGTTCATATATTCTTTGTTTTAATTTTCTTTCACTTTTGCTCACATAGTACGAATCACATTCTTTACACATAGCTAGGTATATTATGCCTTTTGTATTACAGTTAACATAAATATCCAAACTTAATTTCCTTTTCCTTGCTTGTAAAAAAATGGAATCTCCAGTTTTTAAATATGAACAATAATTACAACAACCACATTTATATAGACCTTTTCTAGTTCTTGTTGTTTTGTCATGGTTAATATTATGGGTGCCTTTGCCCAGCATGTTCTTAATAGTGTTCCCTCTACGATATATGTACGTTAATGGTTTTTCAAAAATATGTTTTAAATCTGATATCTTAGAAAAATTATTCCATTCTCTATCCATAACCTTTCTTACTACACTTGACTGTCCGTCATAATTCATAACAAATCCCATATTGTAATTATTATTAGAATTATTTACTGGAGTGTCACCTGTTTCTATAAAAGGAGATGTTTTTCCTATAATAGGAGCAAATCTGCCCTTTCTTTCACTCAGTACTTCATCCAATAATACATCAAATAAATTACTAGGATATCCCCTGTTCATGAATAACTCCTTTAATTTAATACATTCATTTGTAAAAGTTTCATCTACTGAAGTCATTCTACTCATCCGAACCAACTGGCCTTTCAACACTCCCTTCTTCTGATACAAAGGATGTAAACAAGTGAAGTGTAGATAAGAATTAGAGAATGTTTATTTTCTGTGTATTTTAGATACAAAATTTCCATTATCTTTCTTAATATTGACATCTAAATATATTAGTTCCTGTGTATCGTATTTGTGGGTGAAATCCAAAAAATTAGTTGTTCCATTCAAATATTCAACAAAATTCATAAAATTGTCTAGATTTCCTGTCCACAAAAAACATAAATCATCAAGAAACCTTCCATACAAGGTCCAATACTCACTAAAAGGAGAAGTCAGGAGAAAATTGTTCTCCCAATAGGCCATGATGATGTTAGCATAAGTGGGGGCATAATGTGCCCCCATGGCCACTCCTTTCTCTTGCTTGAAGTACTCTCCTTGAAAGAAAATAAAATTATTTTGCAACACTATTTCCGTCAGGGTCAATATTGTTCTGAACTCACTTGAGGTGATCTCTTTAAAACCAATAAGTATCTCCTCAAACCATTCCATACCAACGTCATGTGGTATGCTAGTGAATAGGTCCACTACATCTAAAGTGCCAAAGGCCAACTTTTCACTGTATAAAGAGGGATTTAGTCTCCTAAGAAAGTCCCATGAATCTTGTAATATGTTAGGGTTATTCAACACCAACCCCTTCACCTTAGTGTCTATATACTTAGCTAAAGGTGCAGTCACTGAACCATTAGCCGAAACAATGGCTCTAAGTGGTGGATCATTACTATTTTTATGCACCTTAGGAATTCCAAATATAGAAGGGACTTTTGGTTTTTCAACAAGCAAATATTTATATGTTTGCATATCTATAGATCCTTCAATTAATAAGTCATATAATACTAACTGTATTTTCCTATATGCAATGTTAATTTCATTAATTGATGTTCTAGAATATTTTTCAGTGTCACTCAAAATCTCCATCATCTTACCTTCATATTGAATACAATCCATAAATACTACACCCCCACCCTTATCCGGTTTCATCACCCTTAAATTTTTGTTATTTATTAAAACGTTTAAAACTTCCTGTTCAGAAGATGTTAAGTTAGGGTGTACGAATTGTTTTTTCAAACCAGTCCTTAATTCATTTTCAAGTTTTAGTTCAAAATTCCTCAATTGGGGGTGCAGTGGTGGATTGAATGTACTACTACGTACAAAGCTATTTTCTTTGGATTTAGTTACCTTTCCATTGAATAAAAGTTCTACATTTTTCTTTCTTAAGAATAATTTCACATCAATTAACAGTTTAAAAATATTAGTTCTTTGCCTAGGTATAAAACCAAATCCTTTTGATAACAATTCAAACAAAGTTTTGTTAACGGCAACATTACTATAATTATATATACTAAAATCCTGACATGTCCATCTATTACCATCCTGTGTAATATAATTTACTAATTCCATCTCGTTTCATTCCTCCCCTGGGGTCTCCAACCCCTCCCCCTGTAGTTTTTTGTATTATATACTACCGGTTCTTTCTCCATAAGTCTTTCTGACCTCCTGAGCGGAGGAAAATCAGAAAAACTAGAATCATTTTCTATGGGGTACACATCCATATGTGTTGTTCCTTCCTGAAATTCATTTTCACTATAACCATTCCATCTCCTAGTCCAAGATTTTGGCTTGGGGTAGTGGGTTTTAGTCTTATATTCTTTAGTGTCTCTCTGAATCTTTCCTAATTTCCTTTTCTGTACCTCCACACATTTTGATTCCAAATTTTTAATCAATTTGTTATACTTTGCCCTCTCTTCCTCTACCGTAAACAATAAATCATTTGTAACACCATGGTTTATTTTATCAATTTTATCATATAATTTCTCCATTTCACGTGTGTTATTTTTAATTATAGCTCTCATTATTTCAAAACCACACTGATCAAATGCATTCAGTAAATCCTCACAGAATTCAGTCCCTTCAACCACATTATTCGGGTATTTACAAACCCTTAAGCCTTTTGGTACAATTTTTAAATCTAAACAGTGTTTTAAATAAGCATTATCCATTTCCATCATTTTATATTTATATAAGTAAGAGTTCAAGTCATTGAGCATATTGGTAAAACTACCATTGTTGATAGAATTTAAACGCTTATTGGCAAAGTCATATTTAACATTCATAATGTCAGAAAGATGACCGCCAGTACCTGTAAAATCTCCCCGTAAAATAGGTTCTGCTCCAGAACAAGTCCGTTTGTTGTTGCACCTCACAACTTCAGGCATAGGATTTTCTCCTTCATTAATCAATGTAATATGTGGAAAGCCAATGAAACTATCATTGTCCACAATATCATTCTCTACAACCTCTCTATTTTGATGATCACGCTCTGCGACCGTCCTTTTCTTAAAGCGTTGTTGTTTAGCCGCTTCCTGGTTACCACACGCCGGAATTGACGATAACAGCTTACCCATGGATTCGCTAACAGGATTTAAAAGTTCCACCAGCTGTGTCAATTGCCCAATGAGCTTCCGAAGCTCTCCAACTTCATTACCTTTACCATTAGTTTCCGATGCCATATCCAACTCAGAGATATCCAAACTCACCAAGAAACACCACAAAAGGATAAAATGGTGCTAAAATAAACTTATAACCAAGTAGAAAGCACCACAGTCGAGCTGGATATAGGCAACAGATTATTCAGTTTCAAACACCGAACACAAAGTGAAAAGATCCACACTTAACGCTGTAAAAGTACAAGTAACGTTTTCGTCATCAACTTCATCAGATAAATTTCACAATCCCATAATTCCCTTTATATAGACACACTAAATTGCAATTAGACCAAATAAATCAATTAATCAATTAATGTAAACAACAGGATGTCATTAAGAAATGTCCTTATATGGTCATGTCAGTGTTATTTTAAAATCCTTTTTACTTTAAGTTGATAAAAATCACTTTCATATATTAAAAAACACATCATATTCTTAAAATTGATTTTAAAAACATTTTTTTAAAATTGTCATGAATAACTTACATTTAAATAAAATTTATTTAAACTATAAAATTCCTTTAAAAATACAAAAGATATATACAGAGTAAATTTATGTTGTTTTCTTTGGCTCCCTCATGTGGCCCAAATCACACATAACATCACAAGTCAAATAAAACTTTTTATAATTTATGTTCTAAATGATAACAGTTTTTTCTATAAATTTAAAGCTTGGCTGATCTCAATTTTAAAACTGGAGCTAAAGATATCATGTCATTAAGACCCGGAGGTCTATTAGCTTCTAGTGATAGCTGCCAGTATAGTTCCCTATATTCTACTAGTGTCTCCCACATACCTCCCTCCCCTGGGATCCACATGAACTACTTCCAACACAAAAAATTGAAATACTGATGTTTTACATACCATGCTATGTTTGTAAAGTGCATTATTTTCACATTTATTTCTGATATCACACATATGTTCATATATTCTTTGTTTTAATTTTCTTTCACTTTTGCCCACATAGTACGAATCGCATTCTTTACACATAGCTAGGTATATTATGCCTTTTGTATTACAGTTAACATAAATATCCAAACTTAATTTCCTTTTCCTTGCTTGTAAAAAAATGGAATCTCCAGTTTTTAAATATGAACAATAATTACAACAACCACATTTATATAGACCTTTTCTAGTTCTTGTTGTTTTGTCATGGTTAATATTATGGGTGCCTTTGTCCAGCATGTTCTTAATAGTGTTCCCTCTACGATATATGTACGTTAATGGTTTTTCAAAAATATGTTTTAAATCTGATATCTTAGAAAAATTATTCCATTCTCTATCCATAACCTTTCTTACTACACTTGACTGTCCGTCATAATTCATAACAAATCCCATATTGTAATCATTATTAGAATTATCTACTGGAGTGTCACCTGTTTCTATAAAAGGAGATGTTTTTCCTATAATAGGAGCAAATCTGCCCTTTCTTTCACTCAGTACTTCATTCAATAATACATCAAATAAATTACTAGGATATCCCCTGTTCAAGAATAACTCCTTTAATTTAATACATTCATTTGTAAAAGTTTCATCTACTGAAGTCATTCTACTCATCCGAACCAACTGGCCTTTCAACACTCCCTTCTTCTGATACAAAGGATGTGAACTAGTGAAGTGTAGATAAGAATTAGAGAATGTTTCTTTTCTGTGTATTTTAGATACAAAATTTCCATTATCTTTCTTAATATTGACATCTAAATATATTAGTTCCTGTGTGTCATATTTGTGGGTGAAATCCAAAAAAATAGTTGTTCCATTCAAATATTCAACAAAATTCATAAAATTGTCTAGATTTCTTGTCCACAAAAGACATAAATCGTCAAGAAACCTTCCGTACAAGGTCCAATACTCACTAAAAGGAGAAGTCAGGAGAAAATTGTTCTCCCAATAGGCCATGATGATGTTAGCATAAGTGGGGGCACAATGTGCCCCCATGGCCACTCCTTTCTCTTGCTTGAAGTACTCTCCTTGAAAGAAAATAAAATTATTTTTCAACACTATTTCCATCAGGTCAATATTGTTCTGAACTCACTTGAGGTAATCTCTTTAAAACCAATAAGCATCTCCTCAAACCATTCCATACCAACGTCATGTGGTATACTAGTGAATAGGTCCACTACATCTAAAGTGCCAAAGGCCAACTTTTCACTGTATAAAGAGGGATTTAGTCTCTGGAGCAGAACCTATTTTACGGGGAGATTTTACAGGTACTGGCGGTCATCTTTCTGACATTATGAATGTTAAATTTGACTTTGCCAATAAGCGTTTAAATTCTATCAACAATGGTAGTTTTACCAATATGCTCAATGACTTGGACTTTTACTTATATAAATATAAAATGATGGAAATGGATAATGCTTATTTAAAACACTGTTTAGATTTAAAAATTGTACCAAAAGGCTTAAGGGTTTGTAAATACCCGAATAATGTGGTTGAAGGGACTGAATTCTGTGAGGATTTACTGAATGCATTTGATCAGTGTGGTTTTGAAATAATGAGAGCTATATTTAAAAATAACACATGTGAAATGGAGAAATTATATGATAAAATTGATAAAATAAACCATGGTGTTACAAATGATTTATTGTTTAAGGTAGAGGAAGAGAGGGCAAAGTATAACAAATTGATTAAAAATTTGGAATCAAAATGTGTGGAGGTACAGAAAAGGAAATTAGGAAAGATTCAGAGAGACACTAAAGAATATAAGAATAAAACCCACTACCCCAAGCCAAAATCTTGGACTAGGAGATGGAATGGTTATAGTGAAAATGAATTTCAGGAAGGAACAACACATATAGATGTGTACCCCATAGAAAATTATTCTAGTTTTTCTGATTTTCCTCCGCTCAGGAGGTCAAAAAGACTTATGGAGAAAGAACCGGTAGTATATAATACAAAAAACTACAGGGGGAGGGGTTGGAAACCCCAGGGGAGGAACGAAACGAGATGGAATTAGTAAATTATATTACACAGGATGGTAATAGATGGACATGTCAGGATTTTAGTATCTATAATTATAGTAATGTTGCTGTTAACAAAACTTTGTTTGAATTGTTATCAAAGGATTTGGTTTTATACCTAGGCAAAGAACTAATATTTTTAAACTGTTAATTGATGTGAAATTATTCTTAAGAAAGAAAAATTTAGAACTTTTATTCAATGGAAAGGTAACTAAATCCAAAGAAAATAGCTTGGTACGTAGTAGTACATTCAATCCACCACTGCACCCCCAATTGAGGAATTTTGAACTAAAACTTGAAAATGAATTAAGGACTGGTTTGAAAAAACAATTCGTACACCCTAACTTAACATCTTCTGAACAGGAAGTTTTAAACGTTTTAATAAATATCAAAAATTTAAGGGTGATGAAACCGGATAAGGGTGAGGGTGTAGTATTTATGGATTGTATTCAATATGAAGGTAAGATGATGGAGATTTTGAATGACACTGAAAAATATTCTAGAACATCACTTAATGAAATTAACATTGCATATAGGAAAATACAGTTAGTATTATATGACTTATTAATTGAAGGATCTATAGATATGCAAACATATAAATATTTGCTTGTTGAAAAACCAAAAGTCCCTTCTATATTTGGAATTCCTAAGGTGCATAAAAATAGTAATGATCCACCACTTAGAGCCATTGTTTCGGCTAATGGTTCAGTGACTGCACCTTTAGCTAAGTATATAGACACTAAGGTGAAGGGGTTGGTGTTGAACAACCCTAACATATTACAAGATTCATGGGACTTTCTTAGGAGACTAAATCCTCTTTATACAGTGAAAAGTTGGCCTTTGGCACTTTAGATGTAGTGGACCTATTCACTAGCATACCACATGACGTTGGTATGGAATGGTTTGAGGAGATGCTTATTGGTTTTAAAGAGATTACCTCAAGTGAGTTCAGAACAATATTGACCCTGATGGAAATAGTGTTGAAAAATAATTTTATTTTCTTTCAAGGAGAGTACTTCAAGCAAGAGAAAGGAGTGGCCATGGGGGCACATTGTGCCCCCACTTATGCTAACATCATCATGGCTTATTGGGAGAACAATTTTCTCCTGACTTCTCCTTTTAGTGAGTATTGGACCTTGTACGGAAGGTTTCTTGACGATTTATGTTTTTTGTGGACAGGAAATCTAGACAATTTTATGAATTTTGTTGAATATTTGAATGGAACAACTAATTTTTTGGATTTCACCCACAAATATGACACACAGGAACTAATATATTTAGATGTCAATATTAAGAAAGATAATGGAAATTTTGTATCTAAAATACACAGAAAAGAAACATTCTCTAATTCTTATCTACACTTCACTAGTTCACATCCTTTGTATCAGAAGAAGGGAGTGTTGAAAGGCCAGTTGGTTCGCATGAGTAGAATGACTTCAGTAGATGAAACTTTTATAAATGAATGTATTAAATTAAAGGAGTTATTCATGAACAGGGAATATCCTAGTAATTTATTTGATGTATTATTGAATGAAGTACTGAGTGAAAGAAAGGGCAGATTTGCTCCTATTATAGGAAAAACATCTCCTTTTATAGAAACAGGTGACACTCCAGTAGATAATTCTAATAATGATTACAATATGGGATTTGTTATGAATTATGACAGACAGTCAAGTGTAGTAAGAAAGGTTATGGATAGAGAATGGAATAATTTTTCTAAGATATCAGATTTAAAACATATTTTTGAAAAACCATTAACGTACATATATCGTAGAGGGAACACTATTAAGAACATGCTGGGCAAAGGCACCCATAATATTAACCATGACAAAACAACAAGAACTAGAAAAGGTCTATATAAATGTGGTTGTTGTAATTATTGTTCATATTTAAAAACTGGAGATTCCATTTTTTTACAAGCAAGGAAAAGGAAATTAAGTTTGGATATTTATGTTAACTGTAATACAAAAGGCATAATATACCTAGCTATGTGTAAAGAATGCGATTCGTACTATGTGGGCAAAAGTGAAAGAAAATTAAAACAAAGAATATATGAACATATGTATGATATCAGAAATAAATGTGAAAATAATGCACTTTACAAACATAGCATGGTATGTAAAACATCAGTATTTCAATTTTTTGTGTTGGAAGTAGTTCATGTGGATCCCAGGGGAGGTATGTGGGAGACACTAGTAGAATATAGGGAACTATACTGGCAGCTATCACTAGAAGCTAATAGACCTCCGGGTCTTAATGACATGATATCTTTAGCTCCAGTTTTAAAATTGAGATCAGCCAAGCTTTAAATTTATAGAAAAAACTGTTATCATTTAGAACATAAATTATAAAAAGTTTTATTTGACTTGTGATGTTATGTGTGATTTGGGCCACATGAGGGAGCCAAAGAAAACAACATAAATTTATTCTGCATATATCTTTTGTATTTTTAAAGGAATTTTATAGTTTAAATAAATTTTATTTAAATGTAAGTTATTCATGATAATTTTAAAAAAATGTTTTTAAAATCAATTTTAAGAATATGATGTGTTTTTTAATATATGAAAGTGATTTTTATCAACTTAAAGTAAAAAGGATTTTAAAATATCACTGACATGACCATATAAGGACATTTCTTAATGACATCCTGTTGTTTACATTAATTGATTAATTGATTTATTTGGTCTAATTGCAATTTAGTGTGTCTATATAAAGGGAATTATGGGATTGTGAAATTTATCTGATGAAGTTGATGACGAAAACGTTACTTGTACTTTTACAGCGTTAAGTGTGGATCTTTTCACTTTGTGTTCAGTGTTTGGAACTGAATAAACTGTTGCCTATATCCAGCTCAACTGTGGTGCTTTATACTTGGTTAATTGTTATCTTATCCCCATTTCTCAACTTCTCGAAAAATGCATCCACCTACAACTTCTGCCCTACCTCCTAAGTAATAACCTACTCTCTCCCACACAACATCGATTCCGACCTGGCCACAGCACCACAACTGCCCTCCTCTCCTCCTGGAAATTGTTAATAAAGCCCGTGACACTGGTCACATTGTATCCACCCTCCTTTTAGACCTCTCAAAGGCCTTTGACACCATCTCTCACAACCTTCTCCTTGCAAAACTTTCTAAACTTAACCTATCCCACTCTACTATCAACTGGTTCACAAATTGCCTATCAAACAGGCAACAAGCAGTCAAGTAGAAAAAAGCTAGTTCTCCCTTCTAAACAGTCCCACAGGTGTATGCCAAGGTTCAATTCTGGGTGCCCTACTCTTCAATATCTTCATAAATGACTTTCACCATGCCATTTCTAACTGTAACCTTATCCAATATGCTGAAGACTCAACAATAATCTGCTCTGCTACCTCTACTTCCTCTTTAGCAAAACTAACCCAGAATGCCTTCACATCTACTGAACAGTGGATGCTGGACAACCATTCGGCACTCAATGCAACCAAGACAAAGCTAATAATATTTACCCCATCTAGAGCCATCTCCCTTGACAAAACCTCCTTCTCTATCACTATCCACATTAATACTGTCCTCGAAATAGTCCCCACCGCTAAACTATTAGGAGTCCTCATTGATGATCAGCTAAAATTTGATAGCCACATACATGCAAATATAAAAAAAAAACACATAAGAAACTAGGTCTACTCTATCGCCAGAGCCGCTATATCTCTCCTTCCTCCAGGCTTGCTCTAGCTACAACATACCTTATCCCTTCCCTCCTTTATGGAGCCTCTATCCTCACTAGTCTACAATCTTCCCTCAAGTCAAAACTTGCCTCCTGCTACTATAACATTTCAGGGTTTGCAACCGGCCAAAGATCCTCTACCCATCACTGTATCTCCCTATATCAACTGAACTGGCTTGAGCTACCCAACTATCTCACCTATAATCAACTGATCCAAGCTCACAAAATTATTTTTAACCCCTGTCTATGCCCTTCTCTTGCCTCTACTTTCCAAATGCATCAACCTAACAGATGTCTAAGGTGTAAATTACAAAACCTAATAAAATTGCACAAACCTGCCCATCCACCAGGTAAACATCTAAGCTATTACTTTCTGTAAATAAACTCCTAGTGTGTCTATAAGCTACAGCTCTAGCAAATAAAAAAAAAAAAAAAAAAAAAAAAAATGTTTTGCTTCTAACAATTTTTATCTTGTACTGTATCAGTTGTATCCTGTGTATTACTATTATGTATGTATTTTGCATTCTGTGTATTACTATTATGTATTTTTTACTCTCTGTATTTACTTTGATTTTCTGTATTATTCTGGAGCTTTTCTCCCCAGGACTCCATTGAAAACGGGCTCTTCATGGCCCAATGGACTATCCTGGCAAACAAACTGCAAATAAAATAAAAATCAATAAATATACACATTTTATATATATATATATATATATATATATATATATATATATATATACACACACACACACACACACACACACACACACACGCACACACACACACATTTTAAGTAATAATTTATTTTCCTATTGTTTGTCATATTTTCTAATGCTATTTTAAATGAAACACCCTTGTTTGTATTCTCTGTATTTTTCTTTCTGCTATTTACTACTATTCTTTATCTTTTATGTGCGTCTACTTTTATCTCTCTCTTTCTCTCAACCCCTGTTGTGGTATCTACTAATTCTGAGTAAAAAATTCTCTTCCTTTAAATTTTCTGTATGTGTCTATCTCACTTTTTCTTTGTAGGGTAAAGCATTTATTTCTGAGTCTTTTATGTGAATATTTACAAATAAAGGCATGCTACACCATTTTCTTTTTAATAATTAGAGCCCAAGCTTTATGGAGATCGAGAGAAAGATACCTTTGTTGTGGACCTCTGGTACACTGGTGAATCTAGCTGTGATAGTACAAAAATGTCTGTCTTGTTCCACTTTCACAGCCTCTGTGATTTCAGTGGCTCAGATTGCCTATTTGTATAAACATATTGGATGCTAAGGCATTTTAGGTGGCAGGCATACCTCTCAACCTCACACAGCAAGAAATTTGAACAAAGCCAATTATAGTGGGGGGACAGAGAACCAAAAATAGGGAAACTTCTTAAATATTGCTCTTACAAACTTACGAAGTTGATAGAATAACAGGTTTTGCATTGGCATACATTTTCTAAAGGGTATGAAGTCTAAGACTGAAATGTCTGCCATTATTTTTTTATTTCAACCCTCAATGATTTGCCAGAAAATAAGTTTATGAGGAAAGAGACCAAAAATATGAGGCAAAACTCGACATGCTGTGAAAATTTGTACAGCTGAGAGGTATGGTGGCAGGTTCCAGTTCTAATAATAGGCAGCTTAAAAAGATAGCTTGGAAAAATAATAGAACATGTGCCATAGTTCTTGTAAGGACTTGTAAAATAAGTTTTGCAAATAAATCACTAAAGATTTGTGATACAGTACTGAGGGGATACTTTTTGTAGCTGCACATGTTCATATCTCACAAATATCACATAATGGAAGATATACAGGGTGGGTGAGGTATGATTAGGGATACAGAATGTTACTGGTTCCCTACACTTAATTAAGAGTCATCACCATTTAATAAAAGAAATTTATAGCTTGGAAGTAAACTGTAACTCATCTGAATTAATGTATGGATGTAGCATGGATTATTTTGCTAAAAAAGAAAGACAAGGTAGTTGGCATCCTGATATGTGGAACTGTATCTTCCTAGATGTGAATAAAGAGGCATAGTAATGTCAGATGAGTTACAGTTTACTTTCAAGCTATACATTTCCTTTAAATGCTAAAAGTGATAATGGAAGGAAAGAGTAATTGAATAAATACCTATAAAGTGAAGCAATAGATGGCAATGATCAATCTGTTTACATTGTCACAAACAATTTTCCATTTGACTAATATGTATTCGCTCGTCTTCTGTGCATGACAGAGATATAAAAGAGGTGTCTATAGATTGATTTTTACAGTAGTCAGGAGCAGCAGAAGTGAGCACTGTTGTATACTTTATAGATTATGCTCTATATTTTTTAATTAATTTCTTTACAAATCTGTGAAATGCAGACTGCAAGTCAGGGAGGGATCAAAATAATAAAATGTACTTAAATGCTTTAACAGTTTTGGAGATAGCTTGTGAAAACAAATGGCTGCTTACTGCGTGGTAATTTAGGATTGGGTATTGTTCAACTATTGAAAAGCAAGCTGTAAATTTAAAGACATCACTCTGCGAAATGTATTGTTATTCTACATTTGTTGTTTCTGATGACATAAAGCCAGATGTGTTCTTGAATTAAAGATATTTACATCAGTGCTATGGATACCAGTTCAGAAAATACATAATTCATTGAATGGTGAGATTACCAGGATGCTAAAACGATTTTTAGCATACAGTAGGCAGCAGGATAAGACAGGAGGTGTACACTTTTAGTTATCCAAAGAAAAAAATGGCAACACAACTAAGTTGTAGTCCTTATAAATGCTAAGAGAAAATTAGGAAATATAGCAACAAGAGTTGAATTTAATAAACTGTTTTCTATGTGATTTCATCTGAATGCAAAAATAATGGCATATAAAAGACATACACATGGAATCAACTTGATAAAAGATAACCAGTGCCAAGATGCAGAGGAAATAAGCCCTTACTATGGCCCAGGGGATACACGATCGATAAGTTGCACTGGCATCTGAAGCAGAGAAGGATGGGTAAACTTATTGGGGGGAAGCTCACTTGGAAACACCTCAAGGTTGATGCTTTGTGGATGCCAGGGGTGTGCAAGGCTGTGCTGTCTTGAGTGAATGGTGAGGAACCTTGGCTGAGTCACTGCATAGATGGGATGATATGCTAGCGTGTCCCCACTGCATGTCCATCCATGGATGCCAATGGGTACATGCAGGGGAGGGGAGAGTTAGACCATTAGAGAATAACAATCCTTAGGCCAACTATGATGTTGCCCCAGGTGTTTTGATCTCCTCAACTACTCCCACATGGGCCAGGGTACATCCAGAAAAAGAGAGATAGCCCAGTAGAAGCAGTATATGAAGAGACATCCTGGGGCGGCTGACAGCCAGCAATGAGGAGCAAAAAAATAAAATTGTTACGAACATCCTGGTGTCTGTCACATCGTGACTTAGCACTTTGCACCATTTCCATGGAAATAAAGCAGTTCTACTCATATTCCACACCTTCCCTACCTTATGAGCCATGTGATAAATCATGTATGTCACTAAAATGAGGAGGCGTGTGTCATGTTTGAAAGGTTCTATGGTAGTTGCAGTGCAAGGCCATAAATGGAAATGTTTTGGATGAAAAGAGATGATCTGAACTGACACTCAAGCACAATGTACACATTTTTTTTTCTGAAGAAGAGAAATACAAAGCCCCCTAAACCACTAGAGTTAAACTTAATATAGTAAACTCTGAGGTTGCTTCACATGGGAGTAAAGGAGATTTTTTTATGAAGATACACTTTGACTAATCTCACCATTCAATGAATTATGTATTTTCTGAACTGGTATCCATAGCACTGATGTCTTACATTTTGTTTGAGATCCATTTTTATTTTAATTTTTGTTATAGTACTAGTGGCTTCAAATAAATCATGAGCCATTATTTTTACTTTTTTTAAAGTTAAAAGTATATACACTGCACACTGTTTAGTTTTA
The DNA here is from genome assembly GCF_019279795.1 of Protopterus annectens. Lineage (NCBI taxonomy): Eukaryota > Metazoa > Chordata > Ceratodontiformes > Protopteridae > Protopterus > Protopterus annectens. The sequence continues at coordinate 1,235,973,913 of NC_056732.1, read as the reverse complement.
CCTCAGTGTTTTTAAATATCTTTCATAAACATATCTATATTTTGATCTAAGTAGGAGTCAGACACAGCTCATAGGATCATAGGAATTACAATGCAAGTAAGTCTTGTGCATTTCTGGCTTGCCAACATTCACCTTCATGATAAACCTGCAGCTTTTAGATGGGCAAAGCAGGTCAGGGCAGGAATGAGTTTGGCAAGGCTTATCCAATCATCTAGGTTAATTTTGAAGGATGTGGGTGTCTCCCTTTTTTACATGTAAAGGGAATTTGTTTGAGAGATGGGGTAAACATCCAGCATGTTTTATTTATATGTTGGTGATGATTTAAATCCTTAGTTCTAGTGTTTGTGGAGTTGTTTATCTTTTAGAAATGCAAGAGATCATGAAGGACTGGGTCCTTGATGACAAAGAATAAAAGACATAGCTCTCCTCATAGGGGTCTATAAGAGATTGAGTATGGAGACTGGCTTCAAGTTGTCTAAGTGACAAAGTCACTTCAAACCAATTACATTTTTGCTTAGGAATCTCTGGGTGTCCTCTTAGATGTTTGATGTTTCTGGATAGCTATACGCCAAAGTGAGGAATTGTATTCTATAGCTGAACTTATCAGAGCTGAATACAGTGGAATGATAACATTTTTTTCTTTATGTTTTTGTCTCCACAACTTCCAATGATCAAGTTTCTGCAACCAGACTTGAGACTGATGGGCACCAGACATGCAACTATGAGGATGACTTGCATTCTCGTAGAATCTGAAAGATGAGGACATTTTTTTGTATTATGGCCTAGCAACCTCCCCTGTACAGGGTGATATACCTCCTTCCCCATGTGAGCCACAGTTCCTTCTCACATGCAAGTGCACACACTCCTGTACACTAGCTCAATGAAGGCTACCTCCAGTAGGTGTCTTGGTGATCAACATGCATGCCTTCAGTTTGTGGGTTGCCTCCTTCCTATAAAATATTGTTACAGCCCATGGCCAGCTCTGTCATCTCTCCCCAAGGATAAACATACCTATCTTTCCTGGCTATTCGATCAGGTGCTCAGGCCATTAATCAACCTGAAGCCACCTTGGCCATACTTAGAGCTTTATCTTTCTATGCCACTGGGCTGGCCTAGTGGTATGATAACCTATTTGACCAGAATGAGATGTTTATAGAGATCAGTGTGCAAGACAGGAGGATTTCCTCACTACTGATACTACATAGTGGTCAAGAAGATGGAGATGCTGACCAAACTGCCAAGATCCCTGACAACTGTGGTTGTTAGTTTTAAATATGAGTTTTTTTAACAGATGTGACAATACTGAATGTTTTTGCATTTAATTTTACCTCTTTTTCAGTATACCATTGTTTGTGAGGATTATTTTTTTCTGTAGGGTTACATGTCCAGGGTGACTGGACAATAACACCTAGCTTACAGTCATTAGTAAACTTAGTTAACCATAGGTATGAATTCATGGTTTGAACATTGGAGAAGTACATATTAAAAAAGAAGTACCATACTGAGCCCTGGGGTACACCACTAGCTGTTTTCTTACTTTCTAAGGTAGCACCTACCATCTTAATTATGTGGGTTCTATTTTTCCATCTTCCCACATAAGGATCTACATTTAGGTCTCATTTATTCAAGGCTTAGTTACAATATCAGCATGTCAGATGATGCCGAATGCCTTGGACAGATCCAAATAGACTGTTTGGACTGAATGACCTTCTTAAAGAAGTTAATTAAATTAAATACACATAACCTCTCCATGACAAAACCAATCTTTTCAGGATTTAGGTTTACGTTCTTCAAGTCTTGAGGGTTTTTAATACCATAATGGGATGAGGGGAATGGACCTCATTCCTAAGTCAAAGTATGATTATAGTTTGTCTAATTAGCATTGTTTGAGTCATTGATGCAAGCCAAAAGTGCTCTTTGCAGCATCTGCAATGTGCCCAGAATTGACTCATTTTGCTTTTCATATGGAGTTTTATGTACTGATATCATATCTAAATAAGACTGTAAATTATTTTTATGAGACCCATTGCTCCTACTGCTGTTGGAACTGCCTGGGTATCCTTCTTCCACATTGCCCTTGTTTCTGGTTGCAAATCCTGGTATTTCATGAGATTATGTCTCTCTATACATAAGACACTATAATCACTGGATGTAGCAGTTTCATTGATCAATGCTAATTTTGTATTCTTTTCATGGACTGCTACATCTGGTTTTACCGCATCTATTTTTTGAACTGTTGGTAATGGGTGATCCCATGTAATATAAACTTCATCATTCTCTATAATGCTTTGTGGATCATGTTTCCACTGCTTTTCAGATACTTCAATATTGTAATGTCGGCACAATCCCTAATGCAACAGTCTTGCCACATTGTTATGCCTTTCAGTAAACAAGCCCTCTGCCATTAGTGCATCACACCGAGCAACTAGATGTCTGACTGTTTGCAGTTCTGTTTTACAGACTCTGTATCTGTCTGTTTCTCCCACATGTTCAATGGACTTTGTAAACCACTGTGTATGTAGTCCACTATCCTAGGATTCCAATATTAACCTTTCATCTTTTGGTTTACATTGACCTCTCCTTAACCATTCCTGTGTCAGACCCTGATCAATATGGGGTTGTTCCAGGAGTTTCTGTACTTGCAACTATATTTATGCCTTTTCCACATTTCTTGCCTTCTCATCTGATCCTTCTTTTTATATTCTTTCATTTTTTTTTGGTACATTCAGTTGCTGCCTGATTTTTGCCTACTTCTGGTTTGATTTCCTGCTTGACACCAATATGCTTCTGCTAACAGGGAATCATCTTAGATTTGTTTTCCTCATGTTATAAAACTTTCACTATATTTGGATTTGGTGAGGTCAGCAGATATGTAGGCAGTCCTATGATGCAGATATATACATATAGTCAAATCTGAAGAGGCACATACCTCCTTCACAACAAGGAATGTGTACTCTTAAAAAGAAAATCACAAGTAATGGTGAAGCACTGCGTCACACAGAAAACACTAATCCACTGGCTTAGCGCTTTCAGACCCAAAATTAGGCCTTCATCAGAACAAACTGTTAAAAAAACTGTCCCATTTTTATAGCATCATCAGTACACATCAAACTAATCAGATCTCAGTTTTCTTAAAACTTAATATAAAAAAAATATATATATATATATATATATATATATATATATATATATATATATATATGGTTCTACCTGAGTTAGTCGACACGCCAGAACACCGACAAGCGAATCGCGAGCCCCAGAAGATCGACAATTCAGAAGACTGACGCGACGGATGAAAACACCGACGCCGAGGATGCCGACATGGGAAAAGGCTGTGTAAGTATGCGGTAGTGACTGACGTTAGGGTGCGAGTAAGGTAAGTGTGGATATTGACGGTCTGTAGGGATAGTGCTGGGTTAAGTGAGTTAGGGTCAGTGCGCGGGTTAGGTAAGTGTGTGGTAGTGATCGTGTTTAGGTTAGGGGTGGGTTAAGTGAGTTAGGGTTAGGGAGCGGGTCAGGTAAGTGTGCGGTAGTGATTGTGTTTGGGTTAGGGGCGGGTTAAGTGAGTTAGGGTTAGGGAGCGGGTCAGGTAAGTGTGCGGTAGTGATAGTTTTTGGGTTAGGGGTGGTTTAAGTGAGTTAGGGTTACGGCGCGGGTTAGCTGAGTATGCGCTAGTGACGGACCTCAGGGTTAGGGTTTGGGTTAGGGTGTTAGATAGTTGTGTATGTGAGGTTTAGTGTGGGTTTGTAGGGATTTTGGTGTGCTTGTGTTGTGTGTGTGGTTTTTAGACAGGGAATGTGTTTTGTTTGTTGATTGTTGTGATTGTGGTGTGTGCAATGTATGAGGTTTTGTGTTTGTGTACCGTCAGTTATTTCGTTGTCGGGCATGTGGGGTTTCGTGTTTTTGCACTGCTGGTTATGTGGTTTCGGTGATTGCGTTGTCGGTGTTTTGGGGATTCGATTATGTCAGGTAGAACCATATATATATATATATATATATATATATATATATATATATATATATATATATATATATATATATATATATATATATATATATATATATCAAAAATATAGTGTATATATATATATATATATATATATATATATATATATATCAAAAATATAGTGTCCAGTAACTGGAGAATATTAGTTTCTAACAGTGATCTTCAAGTGGTAGTAGGAGAAGCCCCCATTTTTGTTAACACAAGAGCAAGGAATTTCAAAGAAATATTAGAAAGTAGACCAAGAAAAAAGCCCCAAGGTAACACAGGTACTTTTAAATGCATAAAGCTGCCTGGAACACCATTACTTGTGGTTTTCCTTTTCATTTCACAAAAATTACACAAGGTGTGAGACAAGTCTGCAGTTTTTTTTTGAATATGTACTCTTAGTATACACTGATTTTATATATATCATTTGATTAGCATAAAGCTTTTTTCTTGTATTCCTATCCATATCATCCAATACCTTTTGTGACCAGTCAGTAACACCAAAACTATAAGTTAGAAATGGAAGAGAAAATTAGTATTAGTGCATAGCTTGGATATCACATTCCTGTCCTGGACTGATATTTTCCTAGTGCTGGAGGTTTCCTGCTTTAAGTGTTTCTTTTGCACATTTATCAAGACCAAATGACAATCTTATATCATCTGAGAAATTTTGACCACTTGCATTTATGCTTTCAGCACCTCATCTGTTGAACTATACAGTTTTAAATCATTCACAAAAAGAAGATGAGAAGTGATTTACACTTTGTTGTTTTCTGGTAGCCAAATTATAACCATGCCCTAACCTGCTAAGTAGACAGCTTAATGGGTTAATGGCAAGATAAAAGAGCAGCGGTGACAAAGATTTACCCTGGAGTATTCTTCCTCTGAATTTTTATCACTGGGTAATAACTTGTCCTTCATCGTGGCTTAGCTGTAAAGTAGTTTGCCACTATTTCATGGTCACTGTAATGTAATTGATCAATGTAGGGTGTATCTTATACAGCTGTAATTTGGGAAGCTGTCAGATGCATTTTTGTAATCTATCCGTGCCACGCTTAGATTCTTCTCCTTTTTACACAAAACAACAAATGATCTTTTGCTCCATATGACTTTCTTTTGTTACCCTTCTGTTCTATTTCCATGACTGAGTTTTATTCTAAATGACTACAAACTCTGTCATCTTCATTTCCAGTATATAATTTATACATCATTGGAAGACAAGTTATTGGTCTGCAGTTTTTAGGATAGCTTGCATCCTAAGAAAACCAAAACCAATGTAATTAAAGGACAACTAGTGAGAATCAGTAATCTGTTAGCATTGCCGCCTCACAGCAAGAGGTTCTCCAGTTCGATCCTCGGCTGTGGTACCTTCTGTGCGGAGTCTGCATGTCCTCCCTGTGGTCACGTGGGTTTCCTCCGGGTGCTCCGGTTTCCTCCCACATCCCAAAGACATGCTGTAGGTGAATTGGATACTCTAAATTGGCCCTAGGTGTGAGTGTGTGCATGTGTGTACCTTCTGTGGAAGGTTGGGCACCAGGCTGGCAACTCGACACCGTAAAACTCCACTGCCAATCATGAGCAGACAGGTGATCAGCTGTGGTAACCCATAACTGGGAAAAAGCCAAAGGAAGAAGATGTTTTTAGGATAGCTTGCGGGTTCATTCTTAAGGAAGATTATTTTTTCTGTTGTTAACCAGGTTGGTATCTCTTCAGAAGGCACATATGAGTAGTTCTTGTTAATACTTTTAGCCAGGAGTTAGGCACTGCATCTGGGCCTGGAGTTTTCTATTTAGGAGCTTTTCTTAATTTTGTTTCAAATTCTCTGGTCATTACTTCATCCCATTTCATATTCTGTAATTTGAATTTGTTATTGTTTCTTTTACTTCTTCTATACATTCAGCGTCTTTGTTATGTTCCACAGGATATTCATAGATATTTCTCTAAAATATGTACATTTCTCCTTTTTTGGTGGTGTTTCTGTTCCATTTTGGTTTGCTTCCCAATTCTCTATAGAAATTTTGGATCATCAATGAATTGCTTATTCTTTACTTTTCCATTTTTTCTGCCTGTGCTGATATCATTAGTTTATTATTTGCAATAGTGCATAATAGATCCTGGTCTGTTCTGATATTGTGCATTGCTTTTATCATGTCTATCTACATATTTTTGTTGAGTTGTTTCCTGTTCTATACTCTTCTAGCAGTGACATTTCTTGCTTTAATTGCTTTATACTTTTCTCTGTTTAAGACTTCCATGATAGCATATTTGATGTATTACTTCCTTTCTCTTATTTTACCATGTTTTTGTGGTAAGACTTTATCTGTTATTAATTTAGCTGCACAGTAACATATCCTATTTACTTCTGTTACATCACATGAATTTATATTAATAGTCATGATTACTGTGTTAATTTGTTTTATCAGATTTTTCTAACATTTTGGGTCTTATTGACTTTCTGTAACGTATTTCTTTCATCGATCTTAATATGTCTATCCATCTCTATTAAATCAAACTATTCTTCCCTTATATCTTTTTCTTCAAAACTGAGGGCACATTCTTTATTCTCCATTTCCTACAGGCATTCCACAGAAAGTTCCAGGACATTTCCTGTGAAATATTATCTTCAGCTGCATCTTGCAGCATCTGTTTCTCTCTCATATGAGAACTCACTGGCCTATCACTCCACAACACTGACTGCATCAGAGTTACTACCATTTCCTGCTCCTTCCCATGCTGTGCAACTCCAACCGAACTTCTGCACTGGCTTCCTGCTGAACACTCCAGAGTACCTTCATGTGGCAAGTGATCAGGTGCTTCGTTTTCTGCTTAATCGGGGGACTAATTGTACCATCAAGCTGTGACATTACCAGACTAAATCCTTCACTTTGCAGATAATCCATAGCTTCAGTTTCCATTTCTTTAACTTCTCCATTACTAATCCTCTTTTATACTTCCCCCTTTGTTTTCTTATTTTTTGTATTGTGAAATATTCCATATCCAGATGCCTTTGCCTGTATTTCTCTTCAAATATCTTTGGTGGTGCTTTTTTTTTTTTGTATTGTTCCATTTTACTTTCTCCTTTGCATAAATATTGCACCATACTATATCTCTTTTTCTTTCCCATCTCCATATTTCTTCTTCAGGTGTCTCCTGCTCTACCTGTTTCTCCTTAATTTGGAGACTCATTGTTCCACCATGCTATGACATAACCTGTATTAGAGTTTCTACAATAAATTTATCACTTTGCAGGTATTCCATAACTTAAGCTTCTATCTGTTTAACATCTGCTTTACTAATCATCTGTTCTACATTCCCCTTTTGTGATCTTCTTTTTTGTACTGTGAAATGTTCCATATCTGGGTGCCTTTGCCTGTATTTCTCTTCAAATATCGTTGGAGCTGCTTTTTTGTACTGATTAGTCTGGCTTTCTCCTTTGCATAAATATTGCCCAATACCGTATCTCACTTTATTTCCCATATCGATGTTTCTTTTCCTTACCTTTCAAAAAATCTTTATGTTTTGTTCTTTATATTTTTGCACTTCCTCAGTCACTTTTTTTTACCAAACGGCCCAAAGTTTCTTGCTCTATATAATGTTTTTCATGGATCTGTTGAATTAATGAGCACAAATTTGCATTTTAAGTTTTTGACAAATTTTCCCATTCAGGAATTTTTCTACCTCTAATTTCTCTCTTAATCTTTTTGAATATCTTCAGTTTGGAAATTCTGGGCTTTTTTCACAATAGTAACACTATTTAATTTCTAGCTGTATGCATGTATGGTAGGGTCCCTTTATGAACATAGATCACAGTAATGATTCACCACACTTTGAGGACATATGCCATGGCCTAATTTATTTTAAACAAGTTTGGGAGAACTTACACAAGGACATGTTTGGTTCTATTTATTAGGTATCCAAATAAATTACCTGGACCCATGGAAGTGATATTTTTAATTTTTTAGAGCAGAGTTAAGACATGCTCCTTGATTATCTTGAAGTGGAGGGAGTAAGCGATTCAAGGATTTGTGGAATTTTGATGATTCTTTTCTAGAGTAAAGTTTGCATTAAGTTAATCTTCAAGTAAATTAGCTATATCGTTAAGGTCAGAGTGAGTTATGCCATTTTGGATTAGTTCAGGACAGTGCTGGGTGTCATTTCCTATTTTTCAGAGGTAATTTGATTTATAGTTATCCTTGGTTTCAGATGTAAGGTTTAGTTCATGCTTTGCTAATGGCATTTTTCAGTTCTTTTCTGATCTTCCTGATAGTCTTTAATACAGTTAGATTAAGATTTGTTGTAGGAGTTTAGAACTTTCTTCTTTTTCCCCTAATGTATTATGTGGTTTCTGGTGTAGTTTATTTTTGTTATCATATTTATATTTTTTGCCTTACTAGACATGGGACCCCTGTAAGTGAACTTAATGCACAATGATTAAAGTATTCCATCACAGCTTGCCGTTTACCTTATACACCACAACATGTAGTGCTGCCAGAATAATCCTGCATTGCCATTCATTTGGTGCCGGTGTTCCAGCTGTACGTTTACAATGCAAGCTTTGTAGAATACTAATTTATCCTTCATAGCATCTCCACCTTTGGTGATGTCAGGTGAGGGGAGTGCATCCGGGTGCATCCATAGACTTTAATGGGAGTATTACTGCACATGCGTACGTTGCCATCTAATAAAGCCTACGGATGCACCCTACACTATTCCTCAAGTGGTGTCAGCAAGGAATTGACTACAGTTATATGGCTGGTCTTTTCATAAAATGTATGCAAAGTGTTTTATTAAGAAACCAACAACATCATTTTGCTTGGAGAGTGGAAAATACATTACGACACTTAAGTTACAAAATGCAGCTCTGTATATGATCTTCTGTGTCCTCCCTTCCAACTTACTTAAACATGCACTTTATTCAGCTGCTTTTACTGTATCTGTGCTTCTTCCTACATTATTAGTTTATTTAGCTTTTTGTTCCATGTTCTTAAAGTATTCAGTTGCATTTAATCTGCTGCATTTATTACTGCTTGTTAGTAGCTTGATTAAATTGTAACTTTTATTCTAAGCCTAGTAGTTTTGATTTACACACTTGGGCTTCAAACTAGTTATCTTACATAAGAAATGTTTGTGGCCTACACTCTTGTGGCAAGACAGGATAGCCTCTGCCCTTATGAGCTAGAAATTATTGGTGAAGGCTTATTGTGCCTGTTATTCTAAGTGTCTTTGTTCTGATTTAAGTGCTTGGATTCCGAGCCAGTTATTTTGCATCGGGAGGGTTTGTGGTCTGCATTCTTGTGGTAGGAGAGGATACCTACATCCGTCTGAGCTGGGAATTGCTAGTTGAAGGCTTATTGTGTATGTTATTCTAAAAGTGTCTTAGTTCTGGTTTCAGCACTTGGGCTCTAAACCAGTTATTTTACATTAAGAAGATTTGTGGCCTACGTGCTTGTGGGAGGAGAGGGTAGCCTTCACCCTTCTGAACTGAGAATTGCTGGTAAAGGCTTATTGTGTCTGTTATTCTAAGTGTCTTTGTTCTGGTTTGTGGTCTGCACTCTTGTGGCATTACTGTTTAGACAGATTTTTTAACTACTAAAGCATTTGGTTTGCTTATAGCTGAGAGTTATTCATCAAGTTACTTGTCTTATTGACTTGTTCAATATTTAAGTTTTGCCTCACTCCTCCCTAGTAGATCAGTGGCCATAGATATACACTTCCCAGCACCCTCTATGGCCAGTCTGGTTGAGATGCATATTCTGAAGCATTGTAGCGATTGCCTCATGTACGCTGACAAACCACTTATTCTTAATAAAACAGATAGTGTATATGAGAGGTATGAATACACTTTAAGGCTGGAGACAAAACTCTCTTACAACCAAAGCTAATATTATAGATGTTTTCAGTTAAACGTACACCATGTCTACTGCACAGGGTAAAGACCCTACACATAAAACTGCTTATGCTGAGACACTTACAGGTAATCTTCCTAAAACACTAAGACCTCCTGCACTGTATAATCAAAGACAGGGGCCTCAGCCATCATATAAACAGTCCAGTAAAACACCATTAACAGCTACACATAGTAACACTGTATACAGTGTTTCCACTGCTAAGCCCTTAAAGCAAACCAGCACACAGCCAAATTTCCTGGTCATTGCTGATTCTGTAGTGAGGCACACTAATGTTCCCTCAACTAGACTGAGTAAGGAGAGAGTCACAGTTGGCTGCCCTTCTGGGGCTAGGATTCGTCAAGTCACAAAGGCTCTCAGGTCATTGAACCACAGGTACAAGTATGACTCTGTGATAGTCCATGTGGGTGTGAATGACCTGAAACATATGTCCCTTGACTATATGAAGTGAGACATGATTGAATAAGTGTCTCAGGCAGGTATGAGCCTAGCACTGAGCAGCATACTACCTTCTCCAAGGATGATGCCACATTACCAACAAAAGATGATTGATTTGAACAATTGGCTTAGCTTCTGATGTCAAGCCAGGACAATATTTAATGGCCTGGGAGAACATGGTTGACAGATCATGCTGTTTTGCCAGGGATGGTCTCCACTTATTTTGGTTATTGGCAAAGATTTTTTCCACCCCCTAGTGCCTTTTTCTTAGGAAATGCCAAACTAATAAACCTACCAACTTAAATGAACCTATGAAGAAATATCTGAAGGTGGTACTGCTCAGTGTTAGAAGTCTTAACAAGAAACTCTACACCCTTCCAGCCTTCCTCTCCCTGTAGAGTGTAAACATCCATTTAGTAATGGAGACATGGTTTAAGAGAGAACCCTGGCAATGCAATATTATAATGGCGTTCACACCTTTAGACCAGTTTCTGCACAGGAACAAACTAAAGTTGGAAGAGTGTCAGTCTATATTAAGAACAATCTCACATCCAGACTAGTTAATGTGTATGACCCACTGGAACTCATGCATGTGCAACTCACCATAAACAGGGTGTCATACCATATCCTTGCAACATATAGGTCCCACTCCATGTCCCAGGAAACCCATACTACCCATCTGAATGTACTAGAGTCTCTCACTGTTCAACCCAATATGATATTCATGGGGATCTCAACTACAAATCTATACACTGGGAATCCCACACTACTTCTAATGCACAAGCCCAGAGATTCCTAAACTTTGTTAATACCAATGTCCTGGAACAGTTGGCCCATTCTCCTACAAGAGATACAAACATCCTTGACCTTGTCATCATGAATATGTGGGTCCAGTGTTCCTCACCCAGTATAATTCACTCATCAGATCTGACCATAATGCAGTATTACTTGAAATAAAAATTAAATCCAGGGATCCAGCAAAACCAAAAACCTTTAGGAGCTATTCCAAGGCTTACCTCTCTCTCTACTAAGCAGTACCACTCCCCCAAATACAGTAAACACAATAGAATAAACTGATCTATTTATAAAATCTCTGTAAGCCATACTGTATAGAGCGAGCTGTGCCCACTCATATTAAGAATAAGAGAAACTCAAAAGAAAAGCCTCCTGGTGCAATCACAATATCAATCAAGTATACAACAAAAGAAAAAAAAATCTTGGCCAAGCACAGGAGGAGCAAAGCCATCCATACTAAAAGCCCCCTGACCGATCTAAACAGGCAGCAAAGAGGGTTACTTCAAATGCCACATTTGTAGAAAAAATAGCTTCTCAGGCAAAGGGCAACCACAAAGTTTTCTACAGCACTGTCCATATCCTCAGAAGAAATACACAACAATGCACAGAACTTATTGTAAATTGAATCACCCACACCAAAACAGAGGCCATTATCAACCTTTTGGCCAACAGATTCAGCTCAAATTTCTCCTTCGATTTCCCCTGATAATCCAAAGAAAATACAATCCCCCCAGCCATTACTAGGGAACAGGCCATCAATGCACTTTCCAAGACCAAAACACTGCATGGATGGGGCCCTGATAAGATCCTGGGATGTTTAATAAGTAGCATGAAACATGACCTCTCTGGTCCACTTGAATCTCTTTTCAGCTGGAACCTTCAGTCTGGTTCAGTCTGGTTTTGTGCCCAAGGAATAGAAGATGGCTACAGTCATTCCCCTGCACAAAGGAGGTTCAACCACTGATCTGGGCAACTACTAGCCTTACATGTAAGGCCATGGAAAGAATCATCATGAACATGATAAACAAGGCAAATGCTGGAACCATCACAGTTCAGCTTTGTTAGAGGAAGGTCATGCCTATTAAATCTAGTGGACTTTTTTGAGAGGGTCACCAAAGCATTGGATGAAGGTAAGTCTGTGCACACAGCTTACCTTGACTTGGCTAAGGCTTTTGATACAATACTCCACTCAGGCATTATAGACAAACTCACCAATTTAGTTATAAACCCTTTAGCACCTACTGGATAGTCAACTGGCTCACTGATAGGACCCTAGAGGTCAAAATAGGTGAGGCGACCTCCACTAACAGGGCCATCACTAGCAGAGTCCCCTAGGGCTCGGTACTGGGACTGCTTCTTTTTGGCATCTATTTCTCTGAAATGGAAGCAAATACTGAAGGTTTATGGCTGGCTAAGTTTGCAGATGATTGCAAGCTGGAGGTTGTCATCAACTCCCATGCAGACACTAGAACTCTTCAAGAGGGTCTCTCTCTGACCTACAAATGGTGCAAGACTCATGGTCTTAAGCTCAATGCTAAGAAATGCATAATTGTACCATTTTAGAAGTCAACCATCCCAGCTAATTACCATGTTGATAATACACCCTCTAAGAATGGGCCCAGTGGTCAGGGATCTTTGTATGCACATAGATAGTAGCCTTACCTTTGACCACCACATGGCCACAGTGGTGAGGAAATCCTTTTATGTTGCACAACTTATAAGTAAGGGCATGGCATCTAGGTCCAAAGAGGTTACTATCCCACTGTACTCTACCCTTATCATACCAATCATACAGAGTACAATGCTCTCTTTGGTATGTACTTGACCAGGCATATGCAGCAACTAGAGCAACCTCAAAAGTTCCTTAAAAAATACATGGCATAACAAATCTGCCTTATGGAGAGTAATTTAAAACTCTCTTCCTCTACTCAGTCTCCTATAGATTGCTGAAGGTTGATCTATGCCTGGCTTACAAAGTATCTGCAAACCTCACATTTATAAATCCCCTACATATTTTAAGTCAAAGAGTACCAGAAATACAAGGTCTAGGGACCTGAATTTTGTTTTTGACTTAAACAGAACATGCTGAAGAGACAAATATGTGTCGCAGAGATTGTCCCTCCTATGGAACAGGCTTCCCATCCATGTGAAGCTGAGATTGTCTATTACCTAGTTTAAGCACAACCTAGGCAAGTGGATGGGGAACAGGAAGTTTACACTGGGTGTGGCACCCATGTCCCTTATGCAAAGAGGTAGCTTATAAATGCCTGACCCTCAATGTCCTGTTTAGATAAAGGACATTGTTATTCTTTCAGGCAAACTTGGCTAGGCTTAGAAAGTCCCCTGGGTTGTTAGCCTGGTAACAGTCTATGAATCTATGTGTAAATTGGGATGGAACACCTTAAATAATTATTTGAGTCTCAAAGATTGAAATTTTAATAAAGTAAATATAAGTAGATAGATAGTGTCAGGGAAGTGTTAGCAAAATTTAACATGGGATGCAATCTATAGGCAGTCTGGAAGTAAAAAAGAAATTCTGCAAATGCTGAAAATGTATTGCTCACTTCTTCAGCAAAGCAATGAAAACAAATATATTATCACCTCCCCCAAAGAAGCCCTCAGTACTTGTGAAAGCAGTTAACTGAGGGTTTGTGTAAGTTTGGCTAATCAGCAAACCACAAAGTCAGAAATCCCATAAATCCCATTTAACAGTGAGAAATAAACATAATTTAAGTAAGTATAAGCATGACCAAATTAAACCAAAAAAAGAAAATCAGAATGCTGCCTTATCACTGGTTAGAGACTGCGCAGCTTCAGTACTGTGTCGCTAAGCATTTTAGTTTCCTACCTTTATGCAACACCTTGTAGATGCTAATGGATTTGTAATGGGTTTGAGTGTCACAGTAAGCTTTGTTAACAATATTTGCCTTGTCTTTTATTTTTTTAATTCAACACAACAGTGCCAAATATTGGTTTCTGCAAATATTTTATAAAAGTATAATTGGTTTTCCGTCCTTTGAGCAATATGGTATCAGTAAATAGCATTATGTTCCTTATAATGTCTGTTGAACAAAACAGCATTATTTATATTGCTGTCTAATCTACAAACAGAATAAGACAGATAAAACATGGCTGTACAGCTTAAATTGCCTCAGTAAGTTTAATACAACCTGTGCATATTGTACAAGAGCTTGTCACTAGACAATTACACCAGGTTACTAGCTGCAAGTGTCCTATTTTAAAATTCAGCACTACACCGTCAGTGTTATTTTTCTGTTGTTATGAAATGCAATACAAAATGTCACCTCACTATAACACATTTTGCTAACAATGTGTGCTCTTTGTTTTTCTATTCAGCAGTACAATGTCAAGTGTTTTCTGCAGACATTTTAGAAAGTTGTGCATTGCGTTTTTATCAAGATACCATGTAAAACAAAATAGCTCATCTCATCTCCACTTAGAAAAGTACATTTCCCAGTACTTCTATTGTCTGTTGAGTAAAACAGTATCATTGAACACAGCTTTGTTCCTTATAATCTCTGTTGTGCAAAGCAGTACTGTTTGCACTGTCTGCTTTGCAAACAGGATGAGAGAGTTAACATTACAAACAACTTTGTATTGCTGCGGAGAGTTTAGTATAGCCTCTGTATATTATTTTTGGACTTGTTAACAATACGGGCCTTTTTCATTAAAAAGTGTGCAGTACTGTGTCCGTGTTATGTCTTTCTTACTATAATGTGCAATTCAAAATACTACAGCTGTCATCAGGATCCCCCAGGGGCATGTCAGAATAAAGTTTTTGCCTCACAATATTGACGTGTTGCTAGCAATGTGTTTTCTGTCAGAGCTTCAGTGAGACAAATATACAACATTAAATGTTGCATTTCATAATTATTTGAAAATAGTGTATGTTACTTCTTTGGTACTGTGTGGTACAATAAAAAGCGTTACTGCTCTAGTTATGATCCCCTCAAAACCCATCTCAGGGTAGGGCTTGTCAGCGCACATTGTCTATTGCATGAAACAGATTAGACTAAAAGCTAACCAAATGCTTTAGCAGAAATGGCTCCCATAAAAGGAGTAAACAGCTTTGCAATTAAGCAAAGTAAAAAAAAATCACAATGTAAAAAGTGGAGCAATTGCAACTTTTTATATATACATAGTTATAAACTGCTTTGGCTATAATGGTTCTTCATCCAGTGTATACTTTAGGTAGCTAAGAAAATAAAGCAACTTTTGACTTGTAAGGGAGAGTTGTTGGGAGGAAAAAATCATAATTATACCATGACCCCCCCCAAAACGTGCACGCTGATTGGCCAGCGTGCCCGTTGTAAATCGAGATATACTAATGGAAAAAGGTCCGGTCGCCCGGACTTTTTTCCATTAGTATAACTCGTTTTTTTAAAACACTGTCTCGCTATGTTAAAAGGGTTTAACATAGCGAGACAGCTTTAAAATAAGCAATGGAGATCTCCGTTGCTTATTTTAAAGCTGTCTCGCTATGTTAAACCCATTTAACATAGCGAGACAGTGTTTTAAAAAGCAATGGAGAAAGCAAGATCTCCGTTGCTTTTTTTTAGTGTCTCGCTATGTTAAATGAGTTTAACATAGCGAGACAGTTTTAAAATAAGCAACGGAGATGTCCGTTGCTTATTTTAAAACTGTCTCGCTATGTTAAACTCATTTAACATAGCGAGACACTAAAAAAAAAAGCAACAGAGATCTTGCTTTCTCCGTTGCTTTTGCCCACAGCTCTGATGTACTGCACAGGAGCGCAGTACATCAGAACTGCCGCGGATGCCAGACATCTGCGGAAGGGCAGTAAACAGGCATTATACTATGCGGGTTATTGCTATAATAAAACTGTAAAATGGCAACTATATGTAACTTTACTGTAAAAATAATAAAAGGATAAAATAGTCTATAATATATAGTTAAGTCCCTTAGAGTCAATGTAGATGTGCAGTAAAACAAATTGTGGTTCTTTTTTTTAAGTGGAACAATTTTTAAGGAGATACCATTATGACCAGGGTGGTAGAAGGCTTGCAGTTAGATCTGCTATTCAAGTTCCTTCTTTTCAAACTTGGCATTAGTGTCTCCTTACAGTAGACTATTAAAAAGTCTATCTACCACATCTGTCTGTGCCTACCAAGCAAGCAAGTGTGTAGTTAGACATACTCAATGTACTCAAGTGAGTACATTTTTTTCTGAGCATCTCTTGGAAACTTTAACACTTAGAAAGTATGGAATATTTAGAACTGTGCAAACAAATATTCAATGTACAGAGGTATATAAGAAAGCCTGTATGAAAGGAAATCACCTTTAAAAATATTTTTGTGTGGGTATAAATTTTAACAGTCGAAAATAAGATGTCCTCTTCCTTTATGCCTGGTGGGGGTCAACAGCATTAGATATGAGTATAAAATGTCAATATCTGACTGCACTCCTGCTAGCAAGTGAGTTATTTTCTTCTTTAGTTTAATATCAGACAAGGCAAATATCTTGATATCCACTTTTTCGGGGGAGGGTTGATAATTTTTTCCAGTGTAGAATACTCTGCATTGGAGTTTATTTTTCATGTTTGGGCAGTAGAAATGATTTGTCTTGCTTGTGAACTCACAGCATCTGCAACTTTTCATTCATATGGAAAGGTACCTGTTCTAATCTGATTTGGTGGGAGTGGTTTGGCGTAGTCAAGCCACTCCCTGACATTTGTGGTTCTCCTATAGACAAAATGTAGTCCTTCCTTATCTTACCTTGCGATTTTACTTGGGCAGAGAGTTCTGTGATCTTATGGCAGTATGTTACTAACAACTTGTGTTCTGTCTTGTTTTTTTTTCAGTTATTAAAAAACACAAATCAGAATATCACATCTTCATTGGTAAAAGTGTTACAGTGGTTAATGTGCTTTCTAGGATGATTTTAAAATAGCACTTCTTACTTACCTGTTACAATAAAAGGGTAACTGAAGTATTTCAAATAGTGCCTGTTACTATAAAATGGCAATGCAAAATGTCACAACCCCAGAGGAGATGCCCTGCTACTAGGCATCTCAGAATAAGGCTTGCCAGTTGAACTTTGCTGGTAACAAACTATTCACCTTCTTTTTTGTAAATTCAACTGTTCAATTTTAAATACTGATTTCCACAGACATTTTAAAATTTCATGTCATGCAATTTATGTCACAGCTTCACTCCAATGATGTTATGTTGTTGATGGTTTATGTCCCCCTCTTTTTTAATGCTGTATGTCTCTCCTCCATTGTTATAAAGTACAATGTAAAATGTAACAGTTGCAGTCACCCAGCCACGTTACAGCTCCCTTTCAGAGTACGACATTGCAACAGTTCCACATTCTATACAATGTATGCATTTCATCTGATAATATGAAAGCATGAAAGGAGAATGTGATACATTCAGTACATTAGTGTCAAATATTATTTTAAAACTCTGGCTGTTGCTTCTTAATTCTCCTAGACTGAATCCAGATAATTATAACAATTATTTCCATTTCATACTGTTTCCTTGCATACTTGTTTTGTGTTCATATAAGTAAAATTCTCTGGACTTTTCCTTATCTTAAGTTGTGATTTTACTTGGTTCCAACTTTTTGTAATGATATCAGAGTTATACCTGGTGGAATCCATGAAAATGTTGAATACATTATATTATATATTTATATTCTCAGTTTTTGTAACTTTATGTAAATATGGTTTGCTTGAACCTGGAAACTGAGACATTCTGAGATAAAAATTGTACAAATGTGTCAAGCTAGATATATATTATGCTACTTAATGGATACCCTCCTGATTCCAATGAATTAAAGTAATCTGTTTTGCATACTACCAGAACTGAAAATGCATTGAAGCAAAGTAGCTAAGTTTGACAATTTGGCTCAGGATAAGTCTTTGAAGCTCTAATGAATATCTTTCATGTTCAGCTTCAATAAATTACTGCAGCCTATTTAACACAGAACTAAAATGCATGAAACTTTTTCTCCTGACAGATAATGGAAAACAATGAGAAACTGTCCTGTCAAGTCTAATGCAACTTTTTCAACACGCAGTCATCTGTAGCATTAAAAATAATTGCAGCATTTTCAGCTATGTTTTATATGGGAGTAATTTGTTTTGACACACAGGCACAAGATAACATAGATTTTCCATGCAGATATTAGGGAAAAAGGCACTTCCCAATTGTGCAAAATATGGCTTACACTACAAAACATTTACTGTCTTTTTTTTTGAGGGATGAAATATTTTGTACAAAAACTGATCTGATAATTTATCAACCCTCTGTGATAGTCCTTCCAGAATTGAAACTGAGTAAAGACATTTCCTTATTGAAAACAGTCACATATCTCAGATTTGAAATCCTACTTAATCATAGCCTTATATATATATATATATATATATATATATATATATATATATATATATATATATAGATCTACTTCACATGGTTGACATTTCAGAATGTCGAAGACCATATGGTCGAGACCATATGATCAACATTCGAAATGTCGACCATGGAATAAAAAAAAAAACACAACAAAAACTTGTCTTTACGCTCCTAGCAGAAGGGTTATGCCCCCCTGCACCCCCGTGCGGGACTCCACCCCCACACCCCCCAGAACTTAAATATACCAACTCAAAGATTGAACTACAGTGTGGAACATGGAAATCTTTCCATTCTGCACTGTACAGAGATGCCAGTTCCACATGGTCGACATTTCGAATGTCAATCATATGGTCTCGGCCATATGGTCTTCAACATTCTGAAATGTCGACCATGTGAAGGGGACTCATATATATATATATATATATATATATATATATATATATGTGTGTGTGTGTGTGTGTGTGTGTGTGTGTGTGTAGTGTTATACTTCATAGATGGTATGCACTTTGAATCTACTCTGTATACCACATCCACATATTATGTCCTGTACAAAATATATACATCCTGCTGTTTAGAAAATATGGCCTGATTTCCATTTGATAGTCCCAGTACTATATGATACAACATACTGTTCCATGGTAAAATATTTCTTGCCTCTCAGTCATATATGCAAACTCATTTTATGAGTTACAAAGCCATGTTTTAGTGACTATTAAAGGATCCTGAGTAATTTTTGGAGGTGTGCCATGTTGTCAGATGTGGAAATGAGTGTGGATCCATCTGCATACTCTATGTGGCAGCCTTGTTATTTTTATGTGTGGAGATTGTTGATGAGAATATTAAAGAGGAGGGAAACCAATGATAGTTTTATCATACACCAGTGGTGACTGGGAGGTATGGAGAGAGGGTGGTGTGCCATTTTACTGACTGATACCTATTGGACAGGTAGTGTTTGAACCATAGAAAGGTGGGCTGAGACAGATGTAATGAGGACTTTTGAAGAAGATATTTGCTGTGATAAACTGTGTTAAAGGCTTTAACCAAGTCTAGAAATAAGGAGGAGACTAGTTTGCTATTATCTTTAGCATTATTGACAGTATCTATATAGGTTACAAGTGCAGTGTTACTGCTGTAGGAAGGTCAGAAGCCATGTTGTGTGGGGGGATAGGATTTCTTCCTGCTGGAGATAGTTTAGCAATTGTTTTTGAGTACATTTTTTTCAAGTATTTTAGACAGGTGGGGTAAAATTGCTTTAGGTCTAAAGTTAGTAATATCTGTTGAAATTTCTCTTTTGTACAGAGGGAAATGGGATAATATAAGGCCCAACTTGGCAGCAGCTGGCTTGATAAGATAACCTTGGTCATTGTCTTATTTTAGTTTCATTAATATCTGCTGAGCTTTTATGTGTTCATAGGTTCTAAGTTTATAAGTTTATTCTAAGCCAGTGGTTTGCCAATCATTGTAAGCTTAGCCACTGATGGTGTCGAAGAAGAATTGTTGAAAATGAGCTAATACTTCAGAAGATGATGTTAGAGAAGGTAGGATTAATTTGGGAGACATAGAATATTAGATCGGATAGTGCTACAGTGAAAAGAAGTAAGAAGAAGATGGAGAAGGATTAGAAAAAGGAAGCAGAGAAGGAATATGGATGACTGACATATGATAAGCTTCAGTTTGGCATAGTTTTGTGTGTTGAAACTGTACTTGATGTGCACTGTTGTTTACTGACACCCTATCATGAAATGATTATTGCTGCCACTTCACTGAAACACTCCTGACATTTTTGGTAGCCAGCATGAATATCATACATTAACCTTAAACAAACATTATGGATATTGTTTCTACTCTGTGCATAAATTCTGTTGGTATAATTAATGTAACAGATTGCATTTGCTCAATGTGTTATCTCTCTCTGCTTGGAAGACAAGCTTTTGATATATTTGGATTTGATTGGTACAGGATATTGCTGTATCTATAAGACTGTTGCTAACTTTTTTGCAAACACCATAGAGTGGATTCATTTTTTACTCACTGCGTGGCCCCTTGGCTCAATTACATTTTCTATGTCAGTTTTTAACTATGTGCTACTTTGGTTTGATAAGCTAGGGGCATCAAGACTGATGTTGTATTTGCCACATGGTCTCAGACACACTATAGAATTAAACTGTATTTCTGAGCCTTTGCTAATGTTATATGCTATGGTGAATTAGAACATCTTTGTCCTGAAGTTGGCAGGGTGATTAACTTCATAAAATATCTGTCTGGATCTGAAGTTTATTCTTTTGGTGCTGGTTGCATGCTGTATGCAATAATGCAATAAAAATCTTAATAATCTGTATATTGTCTGTATAGGGTATGTGATATTTGATTTGATTAGGCTTATTTTGTAATACTTTACAGCCTAATTAATTTTTGTATTTAATGTTTTTATATGAGGTCATTTTTGTATGTTATACTTTTTTCTGATAATCATTGTTCGTTATTTTTAAACAATGCTTTAGATTTGTAATTATCTTGTATTTTTTCATTAGTGTTTACATTGCTGTACTTCATTTATCCATTTGAGAAATGCAAACAAATATGCACCTGACTAAAGCTATAGTTAAAGTCCATTGTCCCGGTCCCCTTCAATAACACACATCATACCAAATGACATTTGACAACCTTTATTAGATTTCCATAACATAGCTTTGATCACCAACTTTATTAATTACAACTATTCATGATATAATGATACTAAATACAGCATAACATCCTTGTAATGTTAAAAAGGGCAGCGTACCAACTCACTCTGCCCCAATAAGCTGCATCCATACTTCTACACACTTTACGTATGAAGCAGCGTCCCATCTCACTTCATACACCATTCATTGTAATGTTAATCAGGGTAGCGTACCTACTCACCCTGCCAGAGTAAGAAGCGTCCATACTTCTACTCACTTACTTTACTTATGAAGCAGTGCCCCAACTCACTTCATATACCATTCATTGTAAAGTTAATCAGAGCAGTGTACCTACTCACCCTGCCCCAGTAAGCAGCGTCCATACCTCTACTCACTTTACTTATGAAGCAGCGTCCCATCTCACTTCATACACCATTCATTGTAATGTTAATCAGGGCAGCGTACCTACTCACCCTGCCCCAGTAAGCAGCGTCCATACTTCTACTCACTTACTTTACTTATGAAGCAGTGCTCCAACTCACTTCATACACCATTCATTGTAATGTTAATCAGAGCAGTGTACCTACTCACCCTGCCCAACAAGCAGGGTCCATACCTCTGCTCACTTACTTTACTTATGAAGCAGCGTCCCACCTCACTTCATACACCATCCATTGAATTACCATCCACTAAATAAACACCATCCTTACCTCAGCTTGCTTATCTATTCAGCAAGCTTCCTCAAACTACTCATTTCCTTTTCCCAGATCCTTGAAATGAACATCCAGACATCAGAGGAGGAACAGAAGAGGGCAAGCCTATCCCTCTTCTCTGCCAACCAGCCTGACCAGGCTGTTCCCCCTCCCTTCTACCCAAAATTGTTCAATCCACTTCCCATAAAGGGAAGGGTCAAGCCTAACATCATTTGGTGTACAATAATTACCCAGACATTACCCACCCTTGGGAATTACCTAATGCTTACCAAAGCCTCACCTGCCACTGGAGCAAGAATACTCAACCCCAATCACCAACACTACCTGACCCCTAGCAAGGAAGACCCCAGCTAACAATACACTGTGAAGCTCAATTCTGATACTCCCCAAAAATTTCAAGCAAACAAGACATTACCTTGTGAGTACATATTCAGCTGCACCGCTGGAAAACCAAACTTCTTTCATCCCCTCCATCAGCTGCCACATTCCTCAGCCTTCAGTCTTGACATTCAAGTCCACGTTCCTTTAGCCCATCAAGTAAAATCCACTCTGCACATCCCATCTGCAACCTCAGTGTTGTCCAATGACCCCACCGCTTACCTGACACCAAGCATGATCATCTGGGAATGCTCTGTATCTCACCACTGGAACTCGTCACACCAACATCTACAAAGAAAAGGACAGAAGTAAATCCTCTAATATGTAAGGAGAAGGCTCCATCTTATACCCACCTATTCCAAACTACAGCCACAGCATTCCAAGATCCCATCTTTCAAATCCCCTTTCCCGGCCACCGCATGATGCTTTCTGCCCTTCAGCAATTTCAGTCAGTAACTGTTGCCACCTTGTGCTCCCCATGTGTACCCTCTTTGCTCGCCACTGCTTCCATCATCTGTGAATTCCCTATGTAATTCCACAACCAGTACTCGATACACCACCATCTACAAAGAAAAGGAGAAAAGTAAATCCTCTAATATATAAAAAGAAGGCTCTACCTTATACCCACCTATTCCAAATTATAGCAGCAGTGTTCCAAAAAAACCCCATCTATAAGAAAGAAAAAAAAATGTAAATCTAAAATACATAACACACCTGCTAAGACGTCTTCAAACCTTTAACTATTGTCCTATACAATTTTGCAACTACGTGTTCCTATAGCATATGCTGTGGCCCCTGGAACTTCCCCCAGCACTACGATGCCACAATGGAAATTCAACAAAAGTGCCAAACAGTAGTCAGCCACAGCAGAAGCCTCAAATGACCCTCTTCCAAGCTGTACTATTCATGCCATAGAAAGAGAACATTCAACTTTTTTTTTTTGGACATTAATACAACTTATTTGTATGGTCCAGTTGCTCCAGCATGAGACACTATGACCTAGCAATAAATATTTTCTGAGGTATAAATCTACATAAAACAGACAATTGTACAGAATGTGACAAAGATGAATTAAAACTTCTTAAAATACCTTTCAGACCTATTCAGGCTTAAAACTGAAAGTCAGATCTAGTAGTCAGCTTAGCAACAGGGAGAATTTTCCATGTGCCGACACAACCCGCGAAACACGTAGTTCGTCCACTCTTCCCCCAACAAACCTCACCGTGGCAAAATCACTTTTGTTCAATTAAATTTATGCACTTCCTCAGGTAAAAGAAGCTTACTCCAAACTGCAAGTTATATCCCAAACAAACCCCCTGAAAATGCTGCCATTTTCTTTGACATAAAATAGGGACATATTCAACACCACTCCCACCAACCAAGAAAGCTGCCAGCATACCAGAGCTGCCTTAACCACACCACTCTGACGGACCCAAAGTCAGAAACGCATACATCTTCCACTGCCTGCCCGGCCACAACAACTCCCTAAGGAACAACCAACTCAGCCCTAATATAAACAGATGAGAGGTCTGCTTACCTTGCTTCCACAGTAATCCACAACCACCCGACGCAAGAGAAAGAGGCGATCACTGTCAGACCCAAAGTGCTCCACATCCTCAGTGACTGCACCAACTTCCTTGGACAGCTCTTAACAAAGACTTTTTTTTTTTTTTTTTTTAATCTGTAGCTGTAATCTGCACCACAACTCCACCAAATAGCGAAGAGTGTCTGTACCAGGGACATCCTGACACATTGTGCTGAGCAAACCAGAAGTAACGCTATTCCCAGGTTTAATGGCCGCAAAGCTCCCTTACAGCCATTGTGCATGCCTCTAACCCCTGCTACCACAAACTACAGTAAGGAAACATCAGGTCTTGAGTCCCGCGAACAGAAGGCACTACCCGCTAAATGCTAAGCCAGCAACTAATGTAATCCCCATGGATACTATAACCTTTCCAGGCCTGTCACACACAACTGCCTCCCCAGAGAACCGTTTAACAGCTGTAAACCAGCAGTTACCAACCCACAAATAACTGGCAGCTCACGGGAATATATTGTGAACAAACTTGGCACCTATCACCACCGCCATTACCTTAACCCCAACGAAAATGCCCTAACCCCAATGGCTCAGCACCCATCTTGCAGTACCCCCATAAGTGGGGGGAATGATGCTCAAAGTACTGTATATGCTTTATTTCCATACTCTGTTTTTATACATCATTTTATAGGCATGACATAGTTTTCTTGTCCAGACGATCCAGCGACTTTCAGGGCCAGCTGATTGTGCCAGAGGTATAGGTTAGAATGGGGAGGGCAAGTTTATTTATAGATTTATCTTTATTCTTAGATGTTAAGGCAGTTTTAAGTTTTATCTTCAGTATTCTAACATATTCCTTGCTAAGCTTTTTTTTTTAATTTGCTCATGCTATATTGCTGACCCTTCATCTGTTTCCAGAAATTTATACAAATAGATGTCATGGAAACTACAATATGCAATTCATTATTTAATACATCTTGTTCATGTTTTCAAGTTACCTGAAAGTGATCTTCTGCAGTAGCTTTTACATGGAAACTATATACACAAATGATGCTCATCTGCATTGGATTGGTAACAAAATGCTAAATTATTTAATGATTCCTTAGCTGAAATGTACAATATAATACTATATTGCCCACTGCCTGGAAGTGTAGTGCAGAGGTTGAAGTCTGTAAGCTCTAAAATGGTGTAGTTTTGTTTAGTTCCTGAAACTCAGCTGTCAGGTTTTAACTCAAGAATGAGGGACAAAGTCATTTACCAGACAGTACACCATTTCTGCCCTGAAAAGAAGCATTTGTGCACACTGGACATGCCCCATTTACAAATGAATAACTGGAAAAATGCATCCTTATGACTGCCAAGACTGCAGTATCAGAGGAAACACTCTTACATCCTAAACAAATTCTTTGAATAATATTCAAGATAACATTACCAGAATTCACTGAATCTGCTGTATATTGTGTTGCATGTAATTTTCCATTTGTTTACTTTCTTTCACACCTACTGTCACAAAGTAAGTCTAGGACTGATTCATGATTCTTGCCCTGAATGCACACTGCAGCAATTACAGGATCACAAAATGTCAAGAGTTTGAAAAGAATGTTCCTCCACAACAATGGAAACATACCCACACCACATGATAAATTTTGTAATCTGTTCAGTTTTTGCACCATGGTGGAGAAAATGAACTGAAGTGTGTTCCTTTCTTTCTGTTCTACCACTTCAGAATCACAGAGGCAACAGACACGCATGCACCGGCAATGCCCCTCCAAGCTCAAGCCCCACACGGACCGCCGAAACATCTCTGCTGCTTGCTGACTCACCACCCAGCTGCACATCATCCTCGGCTCCTCCTTCCCTCAGTCCGAGGGACACACGTCTCAGCACTCACCAACACACCACCTGCAAGACCGAGTGATTTGTTTCCCCGATGCAAAGGCGCTCCGCACCCAACCATCGAGCCAGCCGACACAAGCACCAAACTGGATGACAGTTCACCAATGAATCCAACCAAGGCAGACACGAGGAAAGAGCACAAAACCACAGCTGTCACTGAAGTTACCATTGACAACTCTATTAAGCTCTTTATATTTTATAAGATCTTCTTAATGAACCGCAAATGCACTGCACGAAGCCTGATTGCACATGCCTGGTCCGGAACTGCTATGCCTAAGCCTGCGAATGTCCTCTAAACTGTCATAGTGCAACTGGCTGCCAGCATGCCATTAACAGCCAGAACATTTCTTTCCCTGCTAATATTACGACAACACAAAAAAAAAAAAAAAAAAAACTACCTCCCTGCTACAAGAAATACCAGAGTCAGTTCACCACAAGGACACCAGCAGTGCCATGCTTAAAGTAACACCACATACACACCAACCCCTACACCGACTACAGAGTTACCGAGGGTACTCGATTCCCCTGCCTATGCCACTTCATCCTTGAACGAGCTGTCCACTGCATATAAAAGAATTAGAGGGTATTTCAGGGATCTTTTCCTGGAAGGCAGAATTGACATTGATACTTACAATTTTGTTGACATCACCATGCCTAAAGTACCAGTCATGTTTGGGATCCCCAAAATTCACAAGAGCCTTTCAGATCCACCTATGCGGGCACTAGTTGACGGAAGAAGTTCTATCACGCACCCCTGTGCCCGTATCATTGATAACATCATTGGTAGATATTTGAAATCTATCCCGCAGATTTGTAAAGACTCTTGCTTCCTCAACTCGATTAATGATGTGCAATTCAACGCTGATCTTAATTTCCTGACTATAGGTGGATTTGTACACCTCCATCCCTCATGTAGAAGCGGTTGAATGGATTGAACTCATGCTACGGGAACTTGGGGCTCCCAGTAATGACATTCATATTGTCACTGTCTTGCTTGACATTGTCTTATCCTCTAATTTCTTCATTTTCAACAATCAATAAGCCTACTGGGAGAAATTTTTCCTATTTAATTCTCCCATTTTCTCAGTTGTTCAAAAATCTACACACTTTTTCCACATTTCATCCTTTTGAAGGAGGTGAAGCTCTGGAACTCATTTCATATATGAATTCCACAACTGAATTTTTAAGATTCACACACCATTTCTCTTCCTCTGTCATCGACTACTTGGATGTACAACTGGTAAAGGACAATTTCAACAACAATTTTTGTTCTTCCATTTTTAGGAAAACCACCTACTGCAATTCCTTCTTGCATTTTTCAAGTTGTCACCCTTGGAAACAGAAGAGGACGATCGTGAAGGGACAACTAGTGAGGGCAGCCGTATGTGCACCGATGAAGCCTTCAAAAAGAATGTGCCTTACTTAAAGACTTCTTCTTAAACAGAGGATACCGGTAGACTTGGTCATTGATTTGACTGTAAGTCTCCTCTAAACGCTTGGAGGGTTTTCTTACACCTCTTCTCTCCTCTAGATCTCCCGCCAAGTGGAAGACCATTAGACACATTGGATCCATTGCCTTTGGACCCAGCTTGTGGGCAGGATACTATTGTTGTGGACACCAATAAGGACCCTGACTTCTCGCCAGTTTTATTACTGCCTTCAACACAAACTCAAGGCATATTTGTTCCATTATGAGGAAGAACTGGTTTTTATCATGAATTCGGGCTACTAGGTTTATCTCCTATCTTCGTAATAACCTTAAAGATATTTTACAGAGAAATCTAAATGTGATCACTTGGAATAAAGGGCACATCTACTTGTGGGTGTTGCAAATGGTGCAGATAAGGTAACTCTTTCATCATTGGGGAGAGGAAATATTTCATCAATCACAAAATTAATTGTAAAAGCGAAGGCCATAGTATGTAGCTTTTGCCAATGCTGCGCAGCTTTCTATGTTGGTAAAACGGATAGACGCTTCTGTGACCGTATATACCAACACATCTACGCTATCAACAATAAGAAAAGCGACAACGCATTGTCAAAACATATTCTTAACAACAGCGGCCACAGCTTCCTGTTTATGGGCATTGACCATATCAGCATGGATATCAGAGGTGGCCCACAATCTCTCATTGTTGAGACTCGTGAGCTCGAATGGCAACTCCAGTTTTCATTTCCTGGCTAAACGAAAACTGTAATATTGCTGCTATTCTTAAATATAAGAGCTACCTTAGATAATACTTTTTACTCTTAGTAACCTATCCCATTGGTCAACTCCAAGGACAGTGAATAATGTTGCATATATTGCTTTGCTAGGGTTAAGCCCATTGAATGTTCTATTCCATCTATAGTTTAAAGTAATAGCAACTTTAACATATTGATTTCCTTTGATATGTAGCTTTTTTTATTTGCTTGCTTGCTTAGGTGACCCGATGCAGTAGTACATTTAGTTGCTCTTGTTTATTGATATTTACTATGTACAACTTTTTAGCTTCACATTTCATTTAGAATGTTTTATTCTTTTATATAAGTTTTACAGGGCATACTATGTATTTGTTTTCACTTGTTATTGTTGCCCTTTTAAGTTTCATCCTTTAAGCAACATTGTGGCTTGTGGTGATGTCGTCAACAAGCGCCAGTTACTTTGTTTTAAATGCATTTGGTTTTAATCCTTTCAACTGCTGATGAAGCTTCACTGGTATCTGGAAGCAGCTGTTTTGGAAGTTCTTGAAATAAATTGCGTTTTCTTTTACATCGTTCTGGCTGCAGTGGTGTTCCGTTTTTGTTTTCAGTGAGTTTATTTGTTTCTTATTTAACTTATTAACAAAACAAATCTGTTGTATTCATTCATATTAATCCTCAAAGGACATGGTCTTTAGGTCAAATTCAGTTAAAGTACCTACTTACCATTTCATTCTCTTACTATCTACCACTTTGGTTGAAAACAACAGCATTAATTCTTGTTAACAGCAAAAGTGAGATGTTGTATACTGAGCATAAAAACACCGTAAAATAATTTTACAGCTTTAAAAAGAATTCTACTCTTTAACACAACCTGCATCACTATATAAAGATTGTTTATGTCACAGAAGCTGAGAAACTTTCAGATGCTAAGTTGGAGAGCAGTTATACTAAGAAAATTTCCCATTTTTTTTTTTTTTTTTTTATAACAGACTGCTTGTTCTTCGTAGTATATATTGGCAGATCTAGCAAGTCACACTCCTGTTGCCTTCAATCATTCATTTAAATATCTATGAAGCTAGCTATATTGTATAATGGGTTGAAGTCCTGACTATGACCAAGGTAACCCAAGTTCAAGTAGTGGTTCAGGTGATTGATGGAGCTGGCAGGGGAATGGGTTGCCCATCTTGGAAGGGAGTGAGGTTGTTTGCTGTGGTGCAAAAGGACGTTTTTCTGAAGTACAAACTCAATTCAGGAAAGATATGGGATGTGAATACCAAGAATTTAAAGGCGACCCATGCCACCACATTAGTAAGTGTGAGCATTCATGGGGTTGATGGCTTTAGGAGGCCCCTACAGTGATGCAGATGCCTGTGTCACTACCAGGTACTGGGGTTAGTGCCATAAACATGTATGTTTTCAGTTGCTAGGATACCAGCAAGGCACAAGCAACCATCATAGCTACTTGCATGACAGTTTCCCTGGATGGCTACCATCCATATATGAGGGTATGTCTCTCATATGAGGGATGAATGGGATTAGTGGTATTTGGGAGCTCTTGTTGGTTAACAAAGACTGGGAAAAAGGAGAAATCACATAATGTTTACTGGCAAAGTTAGATCATCATCTAAGCTTTCATCTGCATTTGAAAAGTCTGTCCATCACAGCTCTCAACCTCTTACCTCTAAATCAAGAACCAAGACAAAAATGATCAAGAATATTGGCTCAAAATTAGGGATAGTTTTTAAATATTAACACCATTTACTTAGAAAACATCAAAGAATAAGATGTCTTTAACTGTAATGGCCAGGTATTATTTAATGACTACATTCCATCAGTGTTTCATCATTATATTACACATTTCATCAGAATCAGGGCAGAACTTTGAAGCAAAATCAGGGACATTCCTGAAAAAGCAGATGTAGTTGATAGGTGTATTGCATGCAGTGCCGATGCATAATAAAGTATTTCATATAAGCTAGCCACATCTGTCACTGAAGCCAGAAATGCCTATATAAATCAGTTTTGTCCCTAAACTTGAATATGAGCTCCATTTAACTGCCCCAGCCTCTTCCTGCAATGCATAATTCTTTAGATAACATTAAATAAATCCTGCTGTTTCACTGCCCTTGTTATGTCAATAGTGCTACCTCATGGTGTCCAGTGCCAACACCAGATTACTAAAAGGACAAACTTTCTCTTTAGTACATTCATTTACAATCTAGTCTTCATTAACTACTGTCCCTACTAGCTAAGTAATAGTAGCATCCACTGTCACCTTAGGCTTCGGTCAGTGACACCAGCATGTACATGGTAAAACAGCCTACATTTACCATAGCCACTACCGAAAGAGCCTTCTGAAAGCTATATGCACAGCCAAGAACACAATTCTGCTCCATATCACTAACTATGCTGCCCTGAGCTTGCTTATCATCAGGAAGGCACTACATTCCCATCTCCTTGGTGCTTCTTCCTGTAGGTGTTTCCGTGAGTCTGAATGATAATAATTACTGTGTTAATTCAAATAGCTCTGCGTCCCGTGACTGCATACCTATAGCTATGTGTTTTATCAGCGTTTCTGATGATCTGTTCTTGTTACCTTTCTCTGAAACTGACCCTCAATGCATCACATTCTTCTAAGTTTTCCTTAGCATTGTTTATCCATTTTTGTACAAATCTCTTTTGTATAATGTCTTAATTGTAGATGAAAAGGTTTGTCGTTAGTCATGACTTTGGCAAGACATCCTTATACAATTAAACAAAGGAATGAATGAATAAGCACATTGTTGCTCTCATAATTTACTTCTCCTTTGCATGAATATTTTCTCAGATTGACGATATATTCAGGTTATTGTATTTTGTCCACTCTAGTCTATTAATACTTTTCTTTTGTATGTGTTCTGTAATATTGGCTCTCACTGACCATTTAGCATGAGTGACTGTGTGTTTTTATTCCAAACTTAATATGCATGATTTTCTTCATTTCCGTCTTTTCCCCATTTATATGATTTGTCATCTCAATTGTTATGTTCTTCTGTCATACTGAGTTAAGATTTTTCTTTTTGTTTTATTTTCATTATGTTAACAGTTGTATGCTCTTTCTCCATGACATAAGCGTCTTGTTCTTGGTTTCATCTGTAGTAAGTGTGATACTGATGAATATCAACATTGCACTGGAAGGTTTAATTGTAATGTTTCTGCAGACTTCTCCCATGTTTCTCCATCTCTTGGTTATGTATGCTCGGTACTATATGCAGTGCTATATCTGTCTCCTGTCATATCTTTCCATGCTAACACTTATGATGCAGCACTGAGTATGTGCACATTGTCCGACAGCTGACAATTTACTGGGCTAACACATGTAATGTAAAGAGATGTCAGTACAGCTGCCTGAATGTTAGTTAACTGTGACTGCAGTAAATAAAAACAGATCACAGTTCTAGCATCCTGCCCATAATTTTAAATAAATCAGTGACCTAATGTCACTGTGTGATTCCAATCCTGCTATAATGAACAAATCAGCAAAACTATAAAAAGGAAAGAAAGGCCATGACTTTAGTGACACGTAGCTTTCATTTGTTTTTGCTGATTTCATTCAAAGCCAACCTTTAGTTTCATTGTGTCTTATCCCAGTTAACTCTTTCTACTACTTTGCCTGTACCTATAGTGACATCTAGAGGTACTGAGAATCAGAAGCATCACAGCTAAGCTACACAAACAGGTTAAGGCATTTCATATCTACTACTGGTTTGCACCTGTTTTGAGTAAACAGCACTATTTCATAAAAAACATTTATCAGACATGAAGAGGGGCATTTTCCCCAATAAACTTCCTTTGAGATTCTGGGCCAATCATTTAAAAAAATAAATTGCATCAGTTCTATAATAATATGTAATAATGATATTTTTACAGTGTTTGAAAATTAGTTTAGTAATACACAGTGTTGATGGGAGAGTGATAGTGGTGGCAGTGAAATACATAGGTAATAAATTCACCCTAAAATCAGCTGTATAATCTATAACGTGCACTAATACATTCTGTGTGAGTCTCTATACTCCTCTGTCTTTTCTCTGGTTTATAAAAATGAACATTGAATAAGCATATGAAGTGGTTTGTAAGACTACTTTCTTAAAAACATAATTTTTTTATTTTTATTATATTTTACAGGGTTGTGAACTGGATTGCAATACCTATTTTCAGTCACTATGTAGTTACAGCAAAATGCAAACACTAAAATCACAATACCTAAAGAATTAAAAAGGAAACAGTATTAAGTTAATTTAACAGGTTACATAGCAGTAACAGTTCTTAATATTAAATAGAAGTTTACACAACTGTAATCACCACTAAATGATAGCTAAGACTGGGAATACTTAAATAATGGTTTACATCGTAGCACCCGAATAGCATCACTTTGTATATTAAAATGAATTTTGAGCTGGATAGAGAAGGCAGATAACATGGTTAGATGTCTTTAATTCATTAGTGGTAAAAGTTAATGAGAAATGTGAAACTTCAAGGCAGATACTAATAGCCTCAGAGTGCAATGATATGTTTTGATAGTTGTCAGTACGAGGAATGATCTGCAGTTTTCAATATGAATGATTATGAAAAAAAATTAGTAATGAGGAAGATCATTAGTTGGCTGATAGGTAACCATCTTGTCTCTCAGTTGTAAGATGGGGCTATTGACTCTTGTCTGCTCTTGTAGTAAATCTGCATTTTTTTTTGCTGAATGGAAAGGAGTCTTTACAAGTTCTAAACTGAGATCATGTGCAAAGTTTTTTTTTTTACCATTTCTTTTTGGTATAATTATGCCATCATCATGCAAAGCAGGCTTTCTGATTCTAAAATGTTTTGTTTTTACTTTAGTTACTTTAGTAGATCTATAGTTACTAAATTTAACAAACCTGCCCTTTTGTTTAGTGTGTGCTAAACAATAGTTCGATTACTTTTCAATTCCATGTCATCCAACCCCGCTGTCTGATGATTTATTAGAGAGGTGAAACAGTTCTGTAGTTGGCTAGCATCTGATCTATAGTCTGCAGCAGATTTTATTACAAATTAGGGAATGGGCAAACTGTATATTATACAATTCCTCCCCTAAAACGTGCACGCTGATTGGCCAGCCCAACCAGCGTGCCCGTTGTAAATCCCTCAATATACTAACTGAAAAAGTTCCGGTCGCCCGGACTTTTTCCGTTAGTATAAAACACTGTCTCGCTATGTTAAAAGAGTTTAACATAGCGACACAGGTTTAAAAAAAGCAACGGAGATCTCCGTTGCTTTTTTTAAAGCTGTCTCGCTATGTTAAACCCATTTAACATAGCGAGACAGTTTTTAAAAAAAAAAAGCAACAGAGATCGCAAGATCTCCGTTGCTTTTTACTGTTTCGCTATGTTAAATGGGTTTAATATAGCGAGACAGCTTTACAATAAGCAACGGAGATCTCCGTTGCTTATTTTAAAGCTGTCTCGCTATGTTAAACCCATTTAACATAGCGAAACAGTAAAAAAAAGCAACGGAGATCTTGCGTTCGTTGCTTTGCTCAACTCTGATGTACTGCAGGCTCAGTACATCAGAACTGCCGCAGAATACCAGACAGCTGCGGAAGGGCAGTAAAGAGGCATTATACAATGCCATTATTTAAGAAAAGTAATTATTTCTTTTCTTAAATAATGTCATTATAATAATAACTCACTTCTGGGTGTGGGTAATGCTGGATTTACCCACGGTTGGCTTTGTTTGGTCCCTCGGGCTTTGCCCTCGGGACCAAACCACGCCAACCATGGGTAAATCCAGCATTACCCACACCCAGGCGTGGGTTATTGCTATATTAAACCCTGATTGGAGAATGAACATTCTATAGCAGAGTGTTAATGTATAGGTGATGCCCACTGAGAAATTAGTCCGCCACTTTACTGCAGATATTCAGCTGCCCTGGAACTCAGACTGTAAGGAAACTAACACAAACTTAAGAGCACTTAGTAGTGCTTAACAAAAGCTTGTTAATGGCACCTAAATGCTGTTGAGATCGAACAGTAGATAGTGCCAACTAGTAAGAAGCAGCAGCAGAAGGTTAAACAGCTTTTAAAATATGTTAGAACCTCATTTTGCCACACTTACAAACATAAAATGCCTTATCCTGAGGTGTTTAATGGCTTTTAATGTTACTTCTACAGAGCAGCACATTGTTTTGCCTGCTGTCCATACCTCTCAGCTGTCCCTGATTTAGCAGTAAATGCTTGATTTTCTATTATATGTCTGCCCAGTCCCTCACAAAAGTTTTCAATTTCTGTTAAATCACTGAGGATTATATCGAGGAAACATTAGTTTCATATTTCTTATTGTTTTGAATTTCTGTTAAATCAATGACGATTACATCATATTTCTTATTGTTCCAAAAATGCATATAAAGGCAAAACCTGTTGTGCTATTATTTTTGTAAGTAAATTGATTCTTTCTCACAATTATTTTTGGATTTGTCCATGATTCGTAATCCCAGAAATTGAGAGGTATGCTGCCACTGTCTTTTCAAGAGTGCTTAGTACTTTATCAGCTTTCAAAGCTGGTGAAAACATTTTGCTCCACTGCAATTTGTTTTCTTTCTTTTTTCCCCTGTAACTGGTATATCAGAGAGCAGATAAAGCTCAGTACACTACAAAAACTTTTGTGTGGGTCACCGATCATAATCCTTTATTGTGTGTTCTTGACATGAATGCCAAGGTTCACTTATCCAACATTGGTCTTGAGGTGAATTTCGGGGCATCCGTGTCTCACACACATAATAAGCTGGTTATGATTGGAAGCCCAAGTGTAATCTTTGTTTATAAACTTTGTTTTATACTTTCTAATGTTATTTAAATGTGTCTTACCGAGTGAATTGTGAGTCCCAGTTAGGGAACATCACTAACCATTGTACATAGTCACTTGTTTTATACTTGTTTTATACTTTCTAATGTTATCTATGTAAGTCTGTCGATTTGGAGCTTTTCTCCCCGGGCCTCTGCTGAAAATGGAAATATATCCAGTCAGACTATCCCAGTAAACAAATGTAAAATAAATAAAATAAATAAATAATGCTCTATATTTCATTTATATTCACTATCAGGTAGTGCAATGATCAAAAGTGACCAGGTGAAAATATTTACATAATTGATACAAAAAAATGTAGCATGTTATTAGGTTAAATACAGAGATTAAAAAAATACAAGAAGTTTGAAGTTAACATAACGGAGGATAAGTACATCAGCATACATGTAACTAAGATTCAAACAAAAGCTGCCAGTATTTGCATTATGTACACTATAATTCACAAGTCTGTGGGGAAAGCAGAGAATGAAGGTAAAGAAAGGTCAGTTAGAGGAAGAAGGACTGACATAGAGGTTAGGCGACATGGCGATTAGAGAAGCAGGTACACTGGACTTGTTTTAACAGGTGCATTTTAAGGTTCTCAGTGATTCTGGAATAGTGCGCACTTTCTTTTAGGTGTTTTGGGAGAGATTGCCAATATGAGGCAGCAATGGAAGAGAGGCATGTTTAGTACAGTGGAGGTTAGCTGTAGGGGATGTGACAGCGGGAGCTGTTTGAGAATAGTGTCTTAGGTAAAAAGAAATGTTTTGTTCATGAAGATTAGGCTGAGACAGGTAAAGAAGTTTTAGTAGTTTAAAGTACAGTGATACTTTATTTATTGCTTTGTTGTCAGAGACAGATTGCAGATCTTTCAACTGTCCCTATTTTGAAGGAACATTCCTATTTTCAGGCCTGATTTCCCCCTACACAGAATGTCCTTATTTTTCGAGCTGTGTCCATGTTTTCAGGCTTGATTTACCTATCACACAGTTTTCTGTATTCCCTCATCACATGTGATTTTTGAAGCTGTCTAGTACACAGAAAACCATACTGCATGACCAACATCCTAATGGCATGAATAATTTAAAGAAAGAGTACACACATCTTACATCTCTCTATTTTGGAAGCAAAAATAAATTACCTTGTCTGGTAGAATTTTGTAAAGCACCTCATTAAAGTCTACACATTTTACACTGCCCCTTTGATGATGTGATTATATATTTCTATCATTTTTGTAACTTTCTGTTTTTGAAATGTGTTTTTTCTAAGTATTGTCTCACATTCCTACTGGAAATGGGAAGAGTTATGTGCTATTTGGTATTCAAATTGTATGCCAATTAGATGTCCAAATTTTTAATTAGATGTACTTGCTTTTCAAGGGTCTTTGTTCTGGTTTTCAAAGTCTGCAGGTTGAGAGGTATGAGATTGTACTGCATTTTGCATTACTTTGTACTGAAATCTGCTGCAGACTACAGTAAACATGTCTCACCCACTATTACATTATCAGAAGTTGTAGCCAGATGACACAGAGTCAGGAAGTAATTGGGCAACTGTTCAGCATACAAAAAATACAAATAACTGTATTATTTATTGGCATTTGTTGACTGGGAAAGTCCACTGGGACAATGACCCATTTTCAGTGGAGGACCGGAGAGAAAAGCTCCATACAATCACAGAAATTTTTACATAACATCAGCTTAACTTTGAAAGTCAAAAAAGTTTTTACACAATACAAATTGAAGTAGATATACAAGACAAATACATATTATAGAGGTGTACAATACAAGACAATAAACAGTATGTTAGATTTTTAGTAATTCTGTTTGTATATTCTCATAAGTAAGAGTACTGTTTAATCAATTCTCTTTATTCAGCCACAGAAATAAAGAAAGCAAGAGAGATTGGATACGAAAACAGATAGTATAAATTGCAATGATATTAAGTTAGTAAAAGTATTTGTAGTGTATAGTGGCCAAAACATTTAAGGTGGTTTAATTATATGATTACAAGAGTAGACAAGGATATTCATACAGTGTTCTTTTTAGTGCAAATTTAAATGTTTTTAAAGAGTCTAGTTGAGTAAGAGAGAGAGGGAGCACATTCCAAAGTTTGGCAATGGCATGGGAATAGAGACCTTGTACAGCTCTTTTGTTCGGTTTAGTTACGGTTAAGAGTGGTTTGTTAGAGGACCTAAGATGCCGAGTAGGGGTGTGCGTTTGTATTATAGTTTGAAGGGATGGGCAGTAGTTTGGATTATTTAGTAGTTTGTGGGTGAGAGTAAGTTGGGAGTAATGTAGGCAATGAGAGAACTCAAACCAGTTTATAGATTTAATGGCCACGCAATGATGTGTGCGAGTTGGCATGTTGGAGACAAACTTGGCTATTTTATAGTAGCACAACTGAAGTTTGTTCAGGAGAGATGTGTGTAGATTAGTGAAAATGGAACAACCATAGAGGAGGGAGGGTAGAAGTAGACTATTAGCTAGTTTCAACTTGGTAGACTCGTCCAAATAGAGTTTATGCCTATAGAGTTTGCCAAGCTTAAAATGGGTCTTTTTGATTGAGTTGAGTATATGATTCTCAAAGCATAGTTTGTCATCAACTGTGATGCCAAGTAGTTTGGCTGTTTTTACAATTTCAATTTCTGTATTGTTTTGAGAGAATATTTTAAAGTCTAGAGTTAGAGGTTTGGTTGTGAAGAGTAAAAGTTTTGATTTTTTTGGGATTAAGTAGCAGTTGAGCTTTGTTAAGCCAGAATTCGATGGAAACAAATGCATTTTGTGTTACCTTTAGGAGATCTGAGATGTTGTTAGAGGATGTAATTATTGTCAAATCATCCATGTATTGAATGAGTGTACTTTGCAGGGATGCTTTATGGAGATTATTAATAAATATGTTAAAAAGCAAGGGCCAAAGAACAAACCTTTGGGGAACACCTGTGTTGTTGAGTAGGTAATTAGATTGCTTACTTTGCCATCTAACATATTGTTTTCTGTTGTGTACATAGTTATGGAACCATGATAGCATGTGTGGGGAGCAGTTTACGGTCTCAAGTTGTAAAAGTAGTTTTGAGTGGGACAGTGTATCAAAAGCTTTTGACAGGTCTAGTAGGATCACTGATGTTAGTAGGCCTGCATCAAGAGTTTTGTATACAGTGTTGGTGAATGACAATAAGGCTGTTGTTGTGCTGTGTGCTGGCTGAAAACCATGTTGGGCGGGTGCGAGTAGGTTACTGTCTGTGAGATGTTTTAGCAATTGAGAATGAATACACTTTTCTAGAATTTTAGGTAGAGGTGAAAGTATGGAGATGTGTTGGTAGTTAGATAGATCACTGGTGTTACCGCCTCTGTGAAGGGAAGTAATAATTGAGTTTTTCCATAGTTGTGGGACATATGATTCAGAGATTGATCAATTAATGAGAATGCTAATTGGAAGAGCTATAGAATTTGCTGCAAGTTTAGGTATTCAGCTGGAAGACTATTGGAAGAGGGGGAGCATGGTTTTAGTTTTGAGAGCAGTTTACGAACTAGAGAGGTGGGTAGTGGTTGTAATGTAAATAGAGGAGTGGATGGGTTTTTGTTGGAATTGCAATTGATGTGGGGGGAGTGGTTAGAGAGTGTATTGTCATTTATGTTGCCAATTTTGTTAGTTTGTAGAGAGAAATCATTAACAAGTTTTTGGATAGGATCAATAAAATGAGAATTGAAGGCTTGGGCAATTTCTTGAGGGTCATTGTCAGGAGATGGGGAGGGGTTGTGTTGAGTACTGGGATTTAAGAGAGAAGAAGCAGAGTTCCAGAATAATGTATGGTTATTTTGTTGGGTAGTGAGTTTAGTAGAGAAATAGTTTTTTTTATTGTTGATGACTTGGTAGCGTTGTTACCTCACAGCAAGAGGTTCTCCAGTTCGATTCTCGGCGTGGCTTGGGAGTGCCTTCTGTGTGGAGTCTGCATGTCCTCTCCATGGTTGGGTAGAGTTCGAAAGACATGCGTGCGTAAATGGGTGTGCCTTCGTTGAAGGTTGGGTGTTGAGCTGGCACCACGGCGTTTCGTAAAAATCTACTGCCAATCATTAGCGGACTGGAGTTCTGCTGTGGCAACCCCTTACCAGGAAAAAGCCAAAAAGACAAACAACAACATTGTTGATGACTTGCTTTTTGGCATTGTTATGGAGTTGTTTATATCTGAGTTCAAGTTGTGGGGTTCTATTTGTATGCCATTCCTTCCAGGCTTTATCCCTGGAGGTAAGTAACTGTTTAGTTTGTTTAGTTAGCCATGGGACATGGTTAGGCTTTACTCTTTTGGTAAGTGTGGGGGAAAGACTGTCTAGAATATCTAAAAAGACTTTATTGAAGTAGTTGACTGGTTCAACCAGTGGTAGAAATTTGGTAGGGGACCAGTTGTGGGTTTTGAGAGACTCTAAGAATAGTTGTTCATTGAAATGGGTAAGATTCCTAGTTGTTCTTAGACAATGCAGTTTGTCTATTTGAAGTTGAGTTCTGTGGGTATAGGCAGCTAGATGGTCACTAAAGGTATTGGGTAGGGTCCCTGCCTTGGTGAATTGTTGAGGGTGTGAAATGCGTATCCAGTCTAGGGTTGATGCTGTTTGTTTTTTGTACCTTACAAGTGGGATTAGAGATGCGTTGAGTAAACCTGTGCAAGTTAATACTATTCACTGGGGAGTCAGGGATGAGAGTTTGCCAGTTTATATTTGTGTCACCAAGAATGATGGTTTCATTTGATATATTAAACTTAACACATATAGTTCCACTGAATTAACTAAAATTAAAACTGCATATTTAGCATCAGAAAGCCCGCTTTACATTAATACATATAGTTCCACTGTATTAACTAAAATAAAAACTGCATATTTTAGCATCAGAAAGCCCACCTTACATCATGACAGCATACATACAGCAAAAAAAAAAATGGCAGAGAAAAGCCTTTGCACATGATCTTTAAGAATAGGAAGGCAGTATCTAAGAACTGGGAATGGGAACCTTTCCCTTTAAAATATCTAACTTGTACAGGGAATGGGAACCTTTCCCTATAAAATACCTAACTAGTTTAGTATCCAGGTTATTGAGTATGTAGCTGGTTTGCAACAGTCCTGAAATGTTGCAATTTAATACATGATTATGGCTGGAAAATAAAAGACAAGGGTCAAGTCATATTTACAAGATTTATAAGATGAACATTTTCCAGTGGGATGGCTGAGGCCCACTTGCTCTGGGTTATGGAATAAATAAGTGCATTTAGTGTTGAGGGTATTGTTTATTTGTGATGAGTTTTCTGAGACCCAAAATGATTCTATAATCAGCAGCACATGCTAATTTCCAGGGGAATCTCTGAGTGCATTTGTTCAAAAACAAACAGCTCTGGTCCAAGGAAGGGACCCTAAGGAATTACAAACTTATTTTGTGATATTTGAGACCATCTGTGCATCATCAGAAAACCAACTGAGAGTATGTGGCCTAAAATAGATGGAAGGTTCTGTAGTCACAATCACATAACTCAGTGAGCTTAAGGCCTTGGAAATGGCATCAAAGCATGTTCCTATTTGTAGACTTGTTTCATTGAATGGCTATGATATTTCAAAATGAGCACAGAACAGCAATAGTGCTACAACTTTTTTATCAAGCCATGCTGATGAATGAACAGTAGGCCATATGCATTGATATGTAACTTTAACAGCATGTATGGAACTTGTTAATATTTTTAGACAGCAATATAATGGACTTGTGTGAGTCAGGATGTTTTTTAATAGTTCATAGTTCATAGGTTCATAGGTTAGTACTAAGCTAACTGCCCTTGCAAGCCATTTTAAGCTTAGCCAATTATTCCTTGTGAGACTCAAACCTGGCACTTTGTGTTTGTAAGGCAAACACCTTAACCATTACGCCACCCTCCCAACCCCCTAGAATAATTAGAAAATTAACCCAGGATATGAATATATGTTAAATATTTAAATGTGGTATCTATGTATCTGTCTAGCTGTCTGTGTATCTATCTATCTATATTCTGTAAACAATTTGCAGCTGGATGAAGTAAGCAGTTCAGAAAATAATCAGCATTTTAATAGAACTGCATGCAAGTGAGCTCATGGAATGTGGTATTTTTAACTAAGATGCCATTCAAATTTTTTGCAGAGAGAGCTGGAATAAGCTCAAGCTACATAAATCTAAGCCTGAAGGAATGTTTAAATCTTTTACAGGTGTTTTTAAGTATGGAACATAAAGTCAGTTTTTCTGTTCATAGTCCAAGTATATGAGTGTATCTTTCACTAGAGAACTGAAAGATCCACTTCAAAGAACAAATTCAGGTAAGATTTTTCAAAACGTATGGGATATTTATGACATATTACACATGTGTGTTTGGATGATTACATGGATTTTGGATGTACGTTTTGAAAAGGAGAAAGATTTTAGAAAGTTTGGGGAATTTTATAATGTAAATGTCTTTACTTTCCAAAATTGTGATGTGAGAGCTACACATATTGAGGCTGAAAAACATTTATTTAACAATCATAACAAGTTACGTCCATCCTGTCCCTTCCATCTTGGTGACCTCACTGTTTATACAGAATGCTTCACTGCCAAATTCTATGCACGCGTAAATAGCATAGATGCTTCTGTCCCTCTCAGGAATAAATACAATGTCAAATTCAAAAATAAACCCCTGTGGTAGAACCCAAATAAAAATAGGCTGTACAATAAAAACAAAAAAAATCATATGCAAAAATAAATCTAACCCTTTGAATGCCAAAAACACTCTTGATAAACCTAACAAGGAACTCCAGACCCTGATTAAATCAAACAAAGCCAGATATGAGGTAAAAACCACCACCCAAGAGAGGGATAACCAAAAAGTCTTATTTGTTTATGTTAAATATTTCAGAAAAATGCCCAGCACTGCACAGAGCTAATAGTAAATCATGTCACATACTCAGAGGACATACTAATGGATAAATTTAGCCCAGACTTCCACCCTCTCTCTTCCATTATTCCCAAATCACATACCCACACCTACATCCTCACAAATCTCCCAATAACAAGTTCTCAAAGTATGATCAAAGACCAAAAGCACTATGGCTATATGGCCAGATAACGTATCATGCTTCCTACTGATAATTCTGAAACATCATGTGTCTTACCCCCTGCAGAAACTATTTAATATCATTCTCAAAACAGGTTTCATACCAGATGAATGGAGAGCAGTAACCATCATTTTCTTGCACAAATGTAAAATGTTGCTTAGAAGGAGTAGTGGTAACAGATTGATACTTAGACTGAAGTTTCCAGAGGGCTCTCAACTTGACATTTGCTGGAGGCCCCCAAAATGCTAACACTGTCCTGTCTACAGCTGAATTTTACTCCAGTTGCAAAGTAACAAAAGGAAAAATACCTTCAGTTAAAACCTATGCAAGACAGCTCCCAAGAATCAAATTAAAGTGCTGAAATATGTTGTTTTCCCTCACTTCTGCATCAGTGTGTTTTGTACTGCAGTGGTGAATCAGTTGGAAGGGACCCTCACCCACAGACGTTATACTGCTTAAGGTGAAACTAAATTAACACTTTAGCATATTTTAAACAAAGAGTGTAAAATTTCCCTGGAAAAAGCAAATAAAGACAATACAAGTTAAATTAAATGATGTGATTGACCTCATTGTAGTTAAGAGTCCAAAGATCTTGTAATTTTATTCATAAACATTCTGCCTAATTGATTGTTTTTGGTGGAAAACCATCTATGGGGCAGTAACTGCATTTCATTGAAATACCTGATTGGTTGAGCCCATGCCATTTTTCCCTCCCTATGCTCAGGCTCACGCTGTTCCCCCTACTCTACCCTACCCTCAATTCCCAACCACTCCACCCCATCCTCTGAACTTTTTCTAAGCTAATCTCCACCCACCACATTACCACCAATCATTAAATATTTATTTATTTATTTGTTTATTTATTTC
Source organism: Protopterus annectens (assembly GCF_019279795.1). NCBI lineage: Eukaryota > Metazoa > Chordata > Ceratodontiformes > Protopteridae > Protopterus > Protopterus annectens. The sequence goes on along the minus strand of NC_056732.1, from coordinate 1,235,931,202 downwards.
AGTTTGATGACGGGGAAGTCCATTGGGCCAAGAAGAGCTCATTTTCAGTGGAGGCTCGGGGGGAAAAGCCCCATTAACACTGATAATAACAAAATATGCATAACAGACAGAGAATATAACATGCTGAGAGAGACAATTTAACAAGTGTGAAGAGATACCATAATATACAGAGTAGCTGTAGTGACAGTGGACATACCTTCCATTAATCTTTGTAGATTAAATTAAATAATTAAACAAAATTTAACAAGTATGAAGAGAATAACATTATATACAGAGTAGCTGTAGTGACAGCAAGTTATAATTCATACTCTTGCCCCTCCTCCACACACTCACTAACCACATCCTACCTTCTTTTTTCCTTTCATCTGTATTCCTTCTACATTGTAACTTGATAGCCCCTCCCACTTTACCCAACCCACAAACAGTAAAATCTTATCCAGCCTTCTATCAGTATCCTGTTTACATTTTCACTAACTAAACAAACACATAGCAAGCAAAACTGACCTACAGTGCTTTCAAACCACAACAATATTCAAAAGCCTCTAAGCACTTGGAAAAAGCCCATGAAGATCTCTGGATGCAATACAAATATTTAATAGCCACTCCACTTTGTAAAAGATAAAAACTCTTAAAAATACCCCTTTGGGTCACAGTACATACACATTAACACTTTAACAGAATAATGCAAAGCGTTTTAGTCTCCAAACAGACTTCTTCAGATGGAAAATACATACTGAGTAAAAATCTCTGTATAAATACTGATTACTTAATTAGTAAACCATTTTCATTGGCATGGCATTAAATATCCATCGTTTTGTGTAAAACAATCATATAAGAAGCTAAGTTCTGTTTAAAAAGACTAAAATGTACATAAATATGAAAATAGTTGTATAAATACATAAGTAGATTTCTACCATCAAAAAACCTTGGTGAATGCCTGTAATTTTATACATATATTCAATAAAATATGGTTCAAATACATTTATACTGAAAACAACTAGCTAAATGCTTCTTTATCTAAAATGATCTAATACGACCATCTAGTAGCTAAATACTAAAACTTTTTTACACAGACTTAACACAATGGAAGCACAGGAAAAAATGCAGCATTTTCATTATAAAATTCATACATTTCTTAAAACTTGTCACCCATTAAAAATACATATCTAAATAAATATTATAAAATAATATAAAATACATACAAATATTGCACTGTTTAACAAAGCAAACACATTATAAAACATTATAATTTTGCTGACCTTAGTTTTAAGACTGGTTTTAAAGAAACCAAGTCATTAAGCCCAGGGGTCTTAGTGGCTTCTAGTGACAATTGCCAATACAATTCTTTGTACTCAAGTCTAGCTTCCCATTATTTTATAATATTTATTTATTTAGATATGTATTTTTAATGGGTGATAAGTTTTAAGAAATTTATGAATTATATAATGAAAATGCTGCATTTTATTTTGTGCTTGCATTGCGTTGTCTGTGTAAAAAAGTTTTAGTATTTAGCTACTAGATGGTGGTATTATATCATTTTAGATAAAGCTGCATTTAGCTAGTTTTCAGTATAAATGCATTTGAACCATATTTTATTGAATATATGTATAACTTTACAGGCATTCACCAAGGTATTTGATGGTAGAAAGCTACTTATGTATTTATACAACTATTTTCATATTTATGTACATTTTACTCTTTTTAAACAGAACTTAGCTTCTTATATGATTGTTTTACACAAAATGGTGGATATTTAATGCCCTGCCAATGAAAATTGTTTACTAATTAAGTAATCAGTATTTATACAGAGATTTTTACTCAGTATGCATTTTCCATCTGAAGAAGTTTGCTTGGAGATGAAAACGCTGTTCATTATTCTGTTAAAGCATTAATGTGTATGTACTGTGACCCAAAGGGGTATTTTTAAGAGTTTTTATCTTTTACAAAGTGGAGTGACTATTAAATATCTGCATTGCATCCAGAGGTCTTCATGGGCTTTTCTCAAGTACTTAGAGGCTTTTAAACACACACACATAGTAGTTAGCATGCTATGCAAAGTACTACAATTCACTTCCCTCCTCTTTTTTGAACACATAACAACTATCATACACCTCTCAACACCAGTTTTTTGTCCAATGCTCAGTCCATTGCTCTCAGTGCCAATTTCTCCCATATCTCATTCAGTATAACCCACAACCTTTACAACCTATATCACATCCATCAAACAAACTTATTTAAAAGTAAACAATCCAATTTGCAAATTAGTCACAAAGAACAAATTTATAACCAAGTGGTACTGCATATTACAGCTATCCATACTCACGTCTGTAACTGTGTGGTCTTATATATTCCCCCTGGCAACAATATCAGCACAGTAGGGGGAATACTGTCTTGGGCATCTACCAATGTACCCCAAGAAACCAATATCCTTGGGGTCCTTAACATAGACTGGACCCATATTGTATCTGACCCACACTGCCATCTAAATTGGCCATAAATGTGAGTGTAATTGTGAGTCTGTGGTGAGGAAGAACTACCATGGCAGGACTAGCCAACCAGTGGTGCAAACCTTGGCTCTAGATGATTATCACAATTAAAGTGACACCCTGACCCCATAAGAAAAATGGGAAAAAGGGGTTGTGGGTGGATGGATGGATGGATTAAAGGCAGCAGGGGATATTATAGAAACTTTGCACTTAGGAGATGTTTGAAAAAAAAGGAAAGAGTTAACACTGAATAGGAATAACACTAAAGAAATTTATGTGAGTGTTATGCTCTTGGGACATGAAAAAGGAGGTTCTGTCTGATAATTTATCAGCACAACTGAAAAATTAGAAGTTTAAACTATGGGTGTGAGTGGGTTTGGTTAAAATGTGAGTGAGATATCAAACTGTAATGAAAAACAGTCTGTTATTATGATTTCAGTGTTACCTCTTTTTATTCACATTGTGATTATTTTTTGCATTATCTGTGAGTTTGGAGATGAAATTGTTGAAATCTGTTATTTGGGGGTATGCATGCAAACTGACTTAATAGCGTGAGAAAGTATTTATATTGTATCAATACAAAATGATAGGGCTAGAGTTCATACCAAGAATCATAATTCTCTCTAACCAAATGTTCTTATAAAAACTTTGGTTCCACATGGTCTGTCTTTCTAGGTCATCCTGGCACATTTCACATGAGAAACCTGAGAACCAACACATTCTGCCTTCTGCCTGACTATGAGAGAATGAACTCCGTATGAATCATATTTTCCATCAGTGCTGCATAGTGTAAAATAGAGGTTAAATAAAGTTATGCTGCATACATGCATGTAATTGATACCTAATACATTCATCATTCTCTTTCGGCTTTTCCCGTTAGGGGTCGCCACAGCGGATCATATCTTTCCATTTCTTCCTATCCTCTGCATCTTGCTCTGTCACACCAACCGTCTGCATGTCCTCTCTCACCACGTCCATAAACCTTATCTTAGGCCTTCCTCTATTCCTCTTACCTGGCAGCTCCATCCTTAGCATCTTTTTCCCAATATGCCCATCATCCCTCCTCAGCACATGTCCAAACCAACGCAATCTTGTCTCTCTTGCTTTGTCTCCAAACTGTCCAACATGAGCTGACCCTCTAATATACTGATTCCTAATCCTATCCATCCTAGTCACACCGATTGCAAATCTTAACATCTTTAACTCTGCCACATCCAGCTCTGACTCCTGCCTTTTAGTCAATGCCACTGTCTCCAACCCATATAACATAGCTGGTCTCACTACACTCTTGTAGACCTTCCCTTTCACTCTTACTGATACCCGTCTGTCACAAATCACTCCTGACACTCTTCTCCACCCATTCCACCCTGCCTGTACTCTCTTCTTCACCTCTCTTCCACATTCACCATTACTCTGAACTGTTGATCCCAAGTACTTAAACTCGTCCACCTTTACCAACTCTACTCCCTGCATCCTCACCATTCCTCTACCCTCCCTCTCATTTACACACATATATTCTGTCTTAGCCCTGCTGACCCTCATTCCTCTGCTCTCTAGAGCATATCTCCACCTCTCCAGAGTCTCCTCAACCTGATTCCTACTCTCACTACAGATCACAATGTCATCTGCAAACATCATAGTCCACGGGCCTCCTGTCTGATCTCATCTGTCAACCTGTCCATCACCACTGCAAATAAGAAAGGACTCAGAGCTGATCCTTGATGTAATCCCACCTCCACCTTAAACGGATCTGTCACTCCCACTGCAGTCCTCACCACTGTCACACTACCCTCGTACATATCCTGTACCACTCTTACGTACTTCTCTGCCACTCCCGACTTCCTCATACAATACCACAACTCTTCTCTAGGCACCCTGTCATATGCTTTCTCCAAGTCTACAAAGACACAATGCAACTCCTTCTGACCTTCTCTGTATTTCTCCAACAACACTCTCAGAGCAAACATGATACCTAATACATTAAGAGATAAAATAAGGTTTAACAACTGACCTACCAAATATATTACTTCACACATGTTATAAGTGAAGTTTTAACCTATTTATTTAGCCTACGTTGCAAATTCATGTAATTGTTCTGTAATTAGTGAATAATCCCCATTGGTGTTAAGTATGAAACACACCTTACTATCACTGGAGTATTTTTCTTGCCAATATGATAAAAAGATCACATGGAAGGGATGGATTGACAGATATTTGTTAGTTAGATGTATTTGTATTAAGAATTTCTGGTAGTAAATTAGCGATGAATGGCAGATATATTGGCTAAAAAGCATTACTATTGAGAATATATTTTAGGGATGTGGGAAAAGAAAGGAGAATTATAATTTGGCTTTATGAGTCAGTTTTCTGTTTTGAAATTGTATATTAAAATATTCTATGGCTGGTTATTAGTATAGAAATGTATAGAAATGTAAATAAAAATATGTTGTGCTTTTTATTGTTTTAACTTGGGGGGGGTGTCCTTACCCCCATACAGCCATTAATCATCCCAATTGGCCACCATACTGACCCATTCCTTCTTCCTTAAGAGAACAGTCTACCATCACAGTTATTCCACTTGGAAGTGAGATCCGGGTGTAGACAATGATGTTGCCATCTTCTATGGAAGGAAGGGATACTTCTCTAAATCATGGCTGTGACTTCTTTAAATGTTTACTTTCACCAGGTTCATCTTTGCTTCCATATAAGGAGCCCCTGCTGCATGGTGCTGTTATAAGAGCAGAAGTCACAGTGGAACAATCCTATGTTATTTCCTGATATGAGTGATACAGTACATGACACTTCATTCCCATCTCCCTGTGCCCATTCTTCCAGTGCCCAGGGCATTAGTCAAACTCTGGTAATCTGGGGCAAAAGTCACGGTTTTATCCCTCTTTACCAATATAGTTGAAATGTTGTACTTTTCTAGACATTTGGCTACATGAGAACTATTTTTATGAATATGTGGCTAATTTGTGGGAAGACATTATCTGTGCTTAATATTTGAATACTATGTTTCTGATTCCAGTGCTTTAGCAATAATTTGTGATGAATCTGAAGTTCAGATAAAATAAGCTCTTCTTTAAGTCAGCATAAAAATCTCTTTAGCCTGTATCCAGCTCAGGCAGATGGGACCTTGTTTTAACATCTCATCTGTAGCATGGCACCTCAAGAGAGCAATAAACCCTCATGCTGCACTATAATATCAGTTCTGAAATATGAATCCAAATACCGCGTGTAAAGCTAGAACCCTGAACTTCCAGGAGTTAAAGGTGAACATGCCACAGGCTGAGCCAGTTGTAATGACATACTTCATGATGCAGCTATTCATTCTGCATGACATGCCACTGAGGGATGAGATATAAGCGTAACCTCAATCACTGGCTCAAGATGGAGAGTCTGACACCTGTTGTGACATGACTGGAGGAGGCTACATGAGTACTTAACTGTAATTGTGCTAGACTCAGCCAGGACTGTCTACTAATCTGAATCTTTTTGGAGTGTCTTTAGCCACACATGTTTGATGTATTGGAAATTAGCACTCCAAAGGTGAGCAAATAACAGGCAATAACTTTTAATAAATTACTGGTGTGAAGATTGGAGGAAGATGGGTGAAGGCTGCCAGCCTAGTCAAATAGAATATGATACATAATTTAATAAATTGTATAAATAAATGTAAAATATAGGCTTGTGTTTTTAAATGAAAGAAAACACTGTAAAATGTGAACTTCAAGATTGTTGCAACATTGCCATCTGCTGTAAGGAAAACCAAGCCAAGCATTTCAAATGTGACTTTTGAAGCTGAAAAGATCTTATGAATCTCTTTGATGTTTACAAGTCGGCTCCAGTGAGTCTGGATGAGGGTTTCAGGCCCATTGTTTTAAGGTTAAAGTTAAGGGCCAGAATTTGCATGTGGAAGGTGCTTTATTGCTCTGGTTTCTGCTAGAGTGTATATGTGAAATGCCTTTTATTGTTGTAGTCTCCTGAGCAGGTGTTAGCTTGCTAAATAATGCAGTTTGTGGCCTGGGAACTCCAGACTAAGTGTCAAAATGATGTAATTTGGGAGGGTCTTAGAGAGCTGTTGGCTAGTGTTTAAAAGCTATTGTTGAGTGAGAGACTAGGGAGCATTCTGATCTTGAACATCTAACACAGCACTGCTTATGCTTTATGTATGTAAGTAGGATTATAGCACTATGTTTCTCTTAAGAATAGCTAAAGATTAGGAAGCTAGATTGTGTTTTTCTTTGTCATCACACCTGTCCTACTGCATTGTTTTAAGTTTCTGTGTGATCTCTGAACATCTGTGTGGTGTAGTAGTATTGTCTTGTGTTTTAATTATTTATTATTAAATATTTTAAAAACCTTTACCTGTGGCTGGTTTGTGTAGAGATAATTTAACCTCTAAAGTACATTACATATTTACAGATTGCACTGTCTAAGTCACTCCAAATTAAGCCTTGACTGTCTAGTCCTACTACCATTGGATTATAATATTGCACAATAATAATTGGACACCCTTTTAAGGGCCTTTTAGTAGCTGATAATTATTAGCCTGGTGGTGGCAGGAATTACTACCGTATGGTCTGGGTAAGAGGGGCACAGCTGGAGAACCTGTGCCAGCCTTTTCCCAGGAGGGTCTGTGTGGTTGTATAACCTCTTTTCAAAGTGTGTGTGTGGTGTGTCAGTTACTTGGGCAGGGAGACAAAGCACTGGTTGGACAGAGAGGGTACTGGAGGTTTTAGCTTGCCCAGCTAGGCTGAGACCTGGATCCTATAGCTGTGCCAGTGGGGAGTCTTATTGGGGACCTGGTGAGCAAGGGGAGCAACCAGCCCCAGACTGTCTGTGATCTCTGTGTGCACTTAAGGGAAATTGTACTTTACTGTGTGTATTAGTTATCCTTTCCTCTTCTAGGAGACAACGTCCCTGGTGTTGGTGGTGAAGATTGAGGCTCCGTGATTGCTGGGACAGGGCACAGTTGTCACATATTGGTGGCAGTAATTGGGATATCCTATCACATATTGGTGGCAGTGGTTGGGATATCCTATCACATATTGGTTTGCTGTGGTGGGATCCACATCACATATTGATTAGTTGGCAAACACTTACTGGCTTGTAGTGGTGTGGGTAGATCAAATTCCTGTAACGTATGTACAGTGATCTCTAAAAGTGTTTTGTACTCTAAAGTAGCCACGCAGTGTATACTCAGAGTCAGATCACAATTGTTTTATTTCTTTTGTTAGCTTAGTGTTAGTCAGGGTGAGCAGGCAGCATGTCAGCAGATGTGTATGGAAAGCTGACAAGGAGCCAGCTGGCAGAGATGTGCCAGGCTAGGGGGCTGGTGCATGGAAACCTGACTAAGGCAGATGTGATTGCAGCCTTGGTTACAGCTGCATCAGAAAACAGCAACCTGGAGGACAATCAGACTGACAGTGGAGATACAATATCCTCGGAGAACGGACAACTCAACCTTTCTGCAGTGGACTTAAAAATCCAGCTGGAGCTAAAGAGACTTGAGTTGAAGGCCAGGCATATGGAACTAGAAGCAGCTGAGAAAATGAGGGGTCTACAAGCTGAGGAAAATGAATGGCAGAGGAGGCATGAGAGGGAAATGCTGACTCTTTGCCAGAGTCATGGAGGTAATGGGGAAGGGAGTAACCGGACCCCAGAAGCACAAAAGGTCAGTAAATTTCTTCCACAGTTTAAAGAGGGGGATAATTTTGATAGCTTCATTCATATGTTTGAGTGGGTATGTAAATAGTATGAAGTTGACCAAGGGCTCTGGGTATGGTTCCTGACCCCCTTACTCCATGGTAAAGCTGTAATTTCTTTAGCAAAAATGTATGACACTGACTGTTTTGATTAAACTGCTGTAAAAAGACACTTATTGGAATGTTTTAAGCTAACACCTGAAATGTGTAGGAAAAGGTTTTGTGAGCATAGATGCAAGGCAGATGAAAATGTATGTGAATATATTGCTGAACTGAGCACTTATTTTCATAGCCGGGTGAATGGATGTCAGGTCACCACTTTTGAAGGGCTGGCAGACCTTTTGGTAAGGGAACAAGCCCTTAGCACTTTGCCTGAAGACATGAGGATCTGCTTAGCTGACAGACAGTGTGCTACTTCAGAGGAGTTGGGGAAGAAGGGAGACCTATACCTGGCCAGCAGGGCAGCCCTGCACAGGAAGGGGACCCCCAATACTGCTCATGGGTCTAAAGGAACCCATTTTGGGCAGCACAGACTGCCCCAACAGAATCCACCAGTAGCAGGGGAAGCCAGTAGTCCAGGTACACATCCAGGAGCTAGGGTGAAATGTTTTGAATACAACCAGTGCGATCATGTGGCATACAAGTGTCCAGGAAGACAATGTGGGGAACCAAAGGTGTGGGAGCCAGCAGGTGGGAAAGACAAAATGCCAATAGTAGGTTGTCTTGGGACAACAAGGATATCAAACTACCACCAGAGGTTATATCCTATTGTAGTGAATGGCAAAAAGGCCATTGCTAAGAGCGACACAGCCTTTGCTATAACCATTGTAAAGCCTGCACTGGTTACAGAGGAGCTCTGCTTGCCTGGGCAGTCTACTCCAGTCAGGGCTTTAGGAGGGATCCCATTCCAAATACCTTTGGCTAGGGTTCACATTGACTGGGAGGGTGGAAAAGGAAGCCAGCAAGTAGGTATGTTTGATGATATACCTGCAGATGTCCTGATAGGGAATGATTTTGATAGTGCAATACCTTGTGCTTGTGCAGTTACACAAAATCAGGCTTGGAGACAAGCATGTAAGTCTGGTAGCCTGGGGAGACCCAGACAGACTGCACACTTGCAGCCAGGATTGCTGAGATGGTTACTTCGGGGAGGGAGCTGCTCTGTAGCAGTGAGGCTGAAGGTGAGCCACAGCTGCTTGTGGGTACTAATGGTCCCTTGGACAGAGTGACTGCAAAGGTAGAGGTGAGTAGTAGTACCCAGGCTGACAGTGAGGCACCACTGTCAGAGGATGCCAGACTTCCTGTGGAAGGGGAGCTGGGAAGGATTACAAGGAGAGACTTGAGACAGGCTCAGCTCTCAGACCCTACATTGCAAGGCCTGAGGCAGGTATCTAGGGAGGCACCTGATTCTCAAGGGAAGGGGGAATCTGTATACTGGAACAAAGGGTTACTGTACAGAGAGTGGACCCCTGAGGGAGGGCTAGAAGGTGAGGGAGTACAGCAGTTGGTAGTGCCTGGAGCTTACCATCTGGTGCTTCTAGCCATAGCCCATGATATTCCCTTTGCAGATCATATGGGCATAAAACGTACAAAGAGGCATACTATGCAAAACTTCTATTGGTCTGGAATTTCCAGAGATGTAACAGGGTACTGCAGGACCTGTGACCAGTGCCAAAAGGTAGGCAAGGCAGGAGACAAGGTGAGAGCTCCTTTGATGTCTTTGCCTGTGATTGAGGAGCCATTTCAGAGGGTAGCTATGGATATTGTGGGTCCTCTGAGTACCCCAAGTTCCACAGGGAAAAAGTATATCCTAGTGATTTTAGATTATGCTACACAATACCCTGAGGCAGTGGCTTTGTCCTCCATTGAGGGCGAGAAGGTGGCAAATGCTTTGCTAGAGATTTTCAGCAGGGTAGATTTCCCAAAGGAAATACTGTCTGACAGAGGTGCCAACTTTATGTCAGACCTGCTGGCTTGTCTGTGGAGGTCCTGTGGGGTGAAGTTCATGAAGACCACCTCCTACCATCCCTAGACTAATGGTCTTGTTGAGAAGTTAAACTCAACAATCAAGTCCATGTTACGGGCATTTGCAGATCAGCTTAAGAGGGAGTGGAACAAATATTTGCCCCATCTGTTGTTTGCTTACAGAGAGGTTCCCCAGTAATCCACAGGTTTTTCACCCTTTGAGTTGGTGTATGGGCAAAGGGTGAGGGGACCTCTAGATTTCATTTGAGATGAGTGGGAAGGTGAGTGTGAGTCTCACAAGGAGTCTGTTGTGGCATATGTCCTGAACCTCAGGACAAGGCTCAGGGAACTCATGGGCCTGGCCCAGGAGAACCTGGCAGAAGCCCAACAACAGAAAAAGGTGTGGTATGACAGGAATGATCGAGCTAGGGAGTATGCTGTAGGGCAGCAAGTGATGGTTCTCATTCCTGTCAGACACAACAAGTTGCAAGCAGCTTGGAAGGGACCCTACAAGGTGGTAAGAAAGGTAAGTGATGTTAACTACATGGTGGAACTGCTAGGCAGAAGGCAGGGGCACAAACTGTACCATGTTAACATGATGAAACCTAACCATTATAGAGAGGCCCTTGTGCTGTGCATTTGCAGTGGATTGCAGGAGGAGTCTGAGAGAGATCTTGTGACTGGTCTTCTCAGTGAGGCTCAGGCTGACACCTCAGTGGAAGGGTTAGCAATGTCCCAGCAGCTATCTCCTACCCAGGTTCAAGAAATCTGAGCAGTGTTGCAAGAGTTTGGGGGCATGTTCACCGGGAAACCAGGGATCACCCACCTGGTGCAGCACCAGGTGGATACAGGACCACAAAGGCCTATCAGGCAGGCCCCTTATAGGGTGCCTGAGAGACTCGAACAGATTTTGAGGGAGGAGGTACAGGAGATGTTGGAACTAGGGGTGATTCAGGAGTCCAACAGTCCCAGGGCCTCCCCAGTGGTACTGGTGCCAAAGATGGATGGCAGCAACAGGTTCTGTGTGGATTACAGGAAATTAAATAGTCACACAGAGGCAGATGTTTACCCTATGCCTAGGACAGATGAGACCCTAGAGCAGCTGGGTGGGGCTAAGTATCTTACAACCATTGATCTTACCAAGGGTTACTGGCAAGTGCCTTTGACTCCCAGTGCTAGAGAGAAGTCGGCCTTTGTGAATTCTTTTGGCTTGCATGAGTTCACAAAGATGCCCTTGGGATGAAGAATGCCCCAGCGACAATCCAGAGGCTGGTAGATCATATCTTAGCAGAAGCAGGAGGGTTTTCCCTTGCTTACATGGATGATATTGCTATCTACAGCCATTCCTGGCAAGAGCACCTTCAGCATGTCAGGGAGGAGCTTGGCAGACTACAGAGTGCAGGGTTGACCATTAAGCCGAGCAAATGTCAGGTGGGTATGGCAGAGGTCTCCTACCTAGGACATAGAGTGGGGAGTGGTAAGATAAGGCCAGAACCTGCCAAAATGGAAGCCATTCAGGCATGGCCTGCACCTGTTATCAAAAAGCAGGTGAGGGCATCTTAGGGACAGCAGGGTACTACAGAAAGTCCGTTCCCAGTTATAGTACCATAGTTGCTTCCCTCACAGACCTGACAAGGAAGAACAGGCCAGATAAAGGAATGTGGACCCCAGCATGTGAGCAGGCATTTCAGAAGCTTAAGGAAACTTTGGGAGGACCCCCTGTGTTAGCCAGTCCAGACTAAAGCAAAGAATTTGTTGAGCAGGTGGCTGCTTTAGACTATGGGGTGGGGCTGTACTTGGGCAGATTTCTCCAGAGGGAGAAGAGCACCCCGTGGTTTATCTCAGTCATAGGCTCCAACCCAGGGAGGAATGCTATGCAGCGGTAGAAAATGAATGTCTAGCCATAGTATGGGCACTACAAAAACTTCAGGCTTATCTGTATGGAAGAAAATTCACAGTGATGACAGATCACAACCCCCTAACATGGTTAAACAGAGCCAGTCAGCAAAATGCCAAGTTGCTAAGATGGAGCCTGGGGTTGCAAGCATATGATATGTCAGTGCAGCACTGCAATGGGAGTAACAATGCCAATGTGAATGGGCTCTCTAGACAGGGAATGGGGTGAAGTACACGCAGATAGACCTGACACTCTCAAGTGATGTTTCTCAAGGGGCACTTGAAAAACCTGCTTGAGTTCCCAGGGGGGGAAGAGATGTTAAGATTGGAGGAAGATGGGCGAAGGCTGCCAGCTTAGTCAAACAGAATATGATACATAATTCTATCAATTGTATAAACAAAAAATGTAAAATACAGGCTTGTGTTTTTAAATGAAAGAAAACACTGTAAAATGTGAACTTCAAGATTGTTGCAAAATTGCCATCTGCTGTAAGGAAAACTAAACCAAGCATTTCAAATGTGTCTTTTGAACCTGAAAAAATCTTATGAATCTCTTTGATGTTTACAAGTCAGTTCCAGTGAGTCTGGATGAGGGTTTCAGGCTCACTGTTTTAAGGTTAAAGTTAAGGGCCAGAATTTGCATGTGGAAAGTGCTTTATTGCTCTGGTTTCTGCTAGAGTGTATATGTGAAATTCATTTTATTGTTGTAGTCTCCTGAGCAGGTGTTAGCTTGCTAAATAATGCAGTTTGTGGCCTGGGAACTCCAGACTAAGTGTCAAAATGATGTAATTTGGGAGGGCCTTAGACAGCTGTTGATTAGTGTTTAAAACCTTTGTTGAGTGAGAGACTAGGGAGCATTTTGATCTTGGACATCTAACCCAGCTCTGCTTATGCTTTATGCATGTCAGTAGGATTATAGCACTGTGTTTTCTCTTAAGAATAGCTAAAGATTAGAACATTAGATTAAGTGTTTTTCTTTGATATCAGACCTGTCCTACTGTATTGTTTTACATTTCTTTGTGATCTCTGAACTCTTAGATATCTCTGTGGTGTAGTATTATTATCTTGTGTTTTAATTATTTATTATTAAATATTTAAAAAATTTTTACCTGTGGCTGGTTTGTGCAGAGATAATTTAACCTCTAAAGTACATTACATATTTACAGATTTTACTGTCTAAGTCACTCCAAAGTAAGCCTTGACTGTCTAGTCATACTACCATTGGATTATAATCTTGCAGAGTAATAATTGGACACCCGTTTAAGGGCCTTTTAGAAGTTGATAATTATTAGCTGGGTGGTGGTAGGAATTACTATTGTATGGTCTGGGTAAGAGGGGCACAGCTGGAGAACCTGTGCCAGCCTTTTCCCAGGTGGGTCTGTGTGGTTGTATAACCTCTTCTCAAAGTGTGTGTGTGTTGTGTCAGCTACATGAGCAGGGACACGAAGCACTGGTTGGACAGAGATGGTACTGGAGATTTTAGCTTGCCCAGCTAGGCTGAGACCTGGACCCTATAGCTGTGCCAGTGGGGAGTCATATTGGGGACCTGGTGAGCAAGGGGAGCAACCAGCCCCAGACTGACTGTGATCTCTATGTGCACTTAAGGCAAATTGTACTTTACTGTGTGTATTAGTTGTCTTTTCCTCTTCCAGGAGATGAACTCCCTGGTGTTGGTGGTGAGTATTGAGGCTCCTTGATTGCTGGGCCAGGGCATGGGTCGTCACAACTGGTCTCCAGGGCAGTGCTGGGGAGATGGACTTCTGTACTCTACATTTCCCACATCTGATGGCCACCAGAAATGTGGTGCATACAGGTCCATCTGCCTGGAGTTGCCTGTGGTTCAAGAAACATATTAAACCTTAGTACCTCTTGCTTGCCTTTGGAGTATTTATTTCCAGATTTTAGTTGTTTTCTACACACACTCTCTCTCTCACCATGAAAGGACCACATTTGTTTTCTTGTTACTCGTGATGTCATTGCTCCATTCCTGGAACACAGACTGTTCAAAACTTTTTTAGGGTGATGACTAAATTCTTCACAGGTAGAAAACAACACATAATTATTTAGCCAATCTCTTTAATCCACACTAAAAGAATGCAAAAGGGTTACTTTCAAAGTAAATAAATTTAAAGACTTTGTTTAATTACAAAAAGTTTAAGCTGAGAACATGACCACATATCATTTCATATCAGCAACATTATGATGTGAATAGTCTTATGCTTTTGATCAGGAAGGAATATCACAGCTGTCCTTTGAATCTAAAATTTCTGATTCAACATTAATTGTTGTTGAAACCACCCATACTGATACTGTTCTTTCTTGAAAGATCCATAGTGGAGTGGCTGCTGCATAACATGTTGATAAACCACTGTGGATCAGCTGGTTCACCTACGAGCCCATAAAAATGACTTGACAGACATAGATGATATCTGGGCTAAGAGAAATCTTTTTGTAAAAATTATATTGCATATCTCACCATAAGTGATGAATAAGTACTGCATTAATAATAATAATTGTGGTAATCATTGGTAAAATGCTCTTGAGTACATAAAATGCACACTGTAAGTATTTCAAGAGTTCTGTGTGAAATTTTATTACTGCTGATATAATGGTAGGAGAAAAAGAACATCTTCCTTTCTGACATTCCCCCAAATCAAGCAGCCATACTTCAGAACTACATACTGGCCTGAAGTTATAATGGACAGTGAGTGGCAACACAACGATATGCTGTACTGTTAACATACTAAATAAGGTGATGGTAATCAGACCAAGGGATTCTTGTACAGTTCCCTTCCAGGCATTCATACCTTGATGAACCAGTAAAGTAGCATATGTGTCTGAAGAACCTTAGATCAGCAAGCTAGTTATTGGCCATTGATGTTTATTCACAATGACTATCTTATGCACTACATCACTTTTTCTAGAAGTACTCTGAAGTCCAAATGTATCCTTTAAGTTTAAGTCTATGCAAAAAGCACTGTCCATTACATGTATCTTCAGGCACTTATCTGTCTGTGTCTTATAAATCATAGAAATGCAACTTCATATGACACTGTTAACTAATGTATTACTTCTTCAAAAATAAAATAAAGAGGTAGAGTTCCTAGGAGTTCCTGTAGAGAGGATTAGAAACATTGAAGATAACTTAAAATTAAAAATCAGAGTTTGGCCTGAATAAGCAATTACAGAGTAACTACCACTGCTGCTGGTGGCCTGGATGTGATTAAAGGACAGCTAAATGATAAATGACTGCTACTGTGCAAAGATAGTCCTATGAAAATCAAGGAATGCATTTTGAAGTTATATATTTTACTGAGCACACTTCCAGGGATACTTTGATCTGTATATGCTTAGGATTCATAAACATTATCTAATTTACTATGAAGCTTTAGGGGAAAAAAAGATCTAAGTTAAGGCTAGAAATGTCAGATTTTGTTGGCAGAACTAAGTACAGTGATCTTTTTGGTAAGTATGACAATTTATAACTGACTAATTTGCTATGGTTTTCTAAGACAGAAAATATGATGCTCCCAGTAACTGAAGGGATTAAGATGGAGAATGAATTTTAAGACAAGACCTGAAAGTAAAATTCCAGTTTTTGAAAAGGATATGCTATCTCATCTATTTGCTGTCACATATACTTCCGCGGTGGTGCAGCGGAAACTTTGTTGCCTCACAGCAAGAAGTTCTCCCGTTCGATTCTCAGCTGGAGTGTGGGGAGTGCCTTCTGTGTGGAGTCTGCATGTCCTCCCCGTGGTGGGTGGGCATTCAAAAGACATGCATAAATGGGCATGCCTTAGTTGAAGGTTGAACGTCGAGCTGGCACCTCGGCCTTCGTGAAAATCTACTGCCAATCATTAGCAGGCCGGAGTTCCGCTGTGGTGACCCCTAACCAGGAAAAGCCGAAAGACAGTAACAACAACATCAGCAAGTACTTTATTTCTCACTGCTTCTAGTCTAAGTGAAAGAAAGTGTGATCTGAGCGTAGCAACTAGGGGATTACAATGTCTTCAGCTTTGCCTTCACAGTGCATTACGGGCAAGAAGAAATTTCTAAGAAAACAAGATCACATCAACATGCCTGCCTGTATAAGGGTTTTTAGGGTTAAGAAAAAAGTAACATTTGTAAGAAGTAATTAGAACATTGCTTGCCAAGTTTGTGCCTATAGTGATCCTTTAAGTTGCTTGCTGCTCAATCTGATGGGACTAAACAAAATGAATATGGTCTCTTTCCTGCTGGCGTACATATCTATTACTGTATTTTTGAAAATAATTATGATTTACTCAAGGGGTATATACCTAACCACTATTAAACTGATCATATGTATATTTTTTTCTGGTGTCTGATTCAAAGCATTATAAATAAATATGCTTTTAAATATAGGATCTAGAACTAAACTAAAATTACATTGGATGCCTTTGTTTTGGAAAATGTGGAAGTGCTAACAGGAGGTTGCAGATCTATGGCAGTCTTATACTTTCAGCAGATCCTGTTGACAGCGAGTTTGCTGTGCACTAACAAATATTTACAAGATACCAGTATTCAGTTTCACATTTAACAGCCTTACTTAGTGTCACTTGATAAGAAGTCAAGTTTGTTGGAAATTAATCAACTACTCAACTCGGTTAATAATTCTGAACAAACAAACATCAGTACAGTACAGTACAAGGTTAAGTCCATATTAGTCATTGCAGTCCAGCTTGGCAAGAGACAATGCATTCTGTATTCTACATACGATTAATGTGCAATCATGAATACTGAGAGGTTAATCTTTTTTTTTTTCTCTATGTGTTTTGCACTAATGTTTACAAATATACAAGTACACATTTAAGGATAAAGAAGACAGGCAGTCTTCTACCACAGGATGTTTATACAGTCTGAATATGTTGTATTAGATTAAAAATAAAATTATCTTTAAAGTTTCACTTGCAGTCTTGTTATAACTATGCATTTCTTGAGAAACACTCACTATTTATAAAGTATGTTGGATTTTACTGTTTCTGTTTTCATTGTGCCATTAGTGGTGGTTTTCAGATGAGCTTTGTTGAGTTCCTGTATGAAACCGACTTGGAACAAGACCCTCATGCGCTGGGGATTTGAAGGGACAGACTGTATCAGCTGAAAGAGAATGTATGACTTTGCTCTATTAACAGGAACGTGTTTATGACATTTGAGTCAGAGCATAATATTTAAGACTTTCTGAAAGCTTTGTATTTGCTTGTCTGTTCAACCTACAGTATAAAACAAGTATCAGTAAACATGGTTTCAGGAACACGGATTTAGGAGAGTAAAAATAAGTGAGAATGTAGCAGACTGATGTTAACAGATAAAATGTTCAGGTATACAGAATGGGTTTGACTGTAATAATAGCACTTGTTTCCTTTCATTTCTAATGCTAATACTGGGAAAGTATCTTCATTGTTAGAACACGGCCTTCAGTATGTCTTATTGAAGGGGTGGAAATTTGCAGTTATGTTAACCCAGAATTGTGCATGTCAATGAAAAACAGATATAGTACCTGGAGCACTGCAGTTATGACCAGACATTAGAGATGCTGCTTTTGCGAAAGGATTCCATTTTCAAACACGGCTGAAAGATTTATATTTTAACACTTTTAGTGAGCATGGATAACATGGACATGGATAAAAAATTAAAATAACTGTACAATCAAATTTAATGTAGCATTGAATCATAGACAGATTATACTGGCTGAAAGTATGGTTGTGTAGTTCCAAAGTCCTTTTATTGCTGAGACCAGGGACAAGATTCAGAAACAGCCAGCTATGAGTGTTATGGCTGTGACAAATAGGGCCCTTTAACGTGATCTCACTGTTCCTGAATCCTGGAGCAGGACTACATTAATTTCTTTGAGCTAATCTGAATTTAACATAAATAAGGATACATTTTTTTACTCATAAATAAGCATATGTTTTTTACTCATAGTGTTTATAGTAAATACAGACCATACCCTTTATTTTTACATGAACTATACCTTTACTACGAGCCCTTCAGTATAATATATACATTAATGATGTTTGTAATACAAGATACCCTTGTATGTATACCATCCTCACAAGTGCTCCAGCATGCTGCTGTGTGGTTTGTGTACAAGTCTACCTTTCAGAAATGACTGAGCAGTTTCTCTGTTTGACCAAAACCCTTTCTCTTAAAGTACTACCTTGTGTCAGCCTATATTTAATCCCATTTTCACTGGTGAATGATCCTGACCTTGATTTTTCAGCAATGTCCAGCTTGGTCTCATATGACTGGAACTTACTAGTTCAGTTTACATTCCTACAAAATGGCTACTGTAGCTGGCAATTAATTTTTTAGATAGCTAGTTATATAACCATGTTTGTAATAAATTGTATTTATTTTTACTGTGTTTACCTCCCTGATGTCCCTTTTATTGTTGAGATTTTAAGCCCAATGTTTCCCTTCACAAATGCATCATCCTCACACCAAGAAACTCAAACAAAAACAGCTATAACAGCTTTCCATAAACAGTCACATCAGAACTCAGCATCTGCAGAAGAAATTATATCTGTTTTAAACATTTGACATGGGAACAACATTGTTTTGTGACCTATAATTAAATGTTGCACACCACCAGGACTTACAGGTACTCCCTCCCCCCTTGCCTCTAGTTGTATGGCCCATACTTCTGATTGAATTTCTGTTAAGCCATCCCTCTCAATACAGCTGTTGGTCACTTTGTAGTAGCTAACTTGCACTACCTCTAGTTCTTTGCACCCCTCTATCATTTGTTATTACTATCTTATGACTGTCTAGCATTTTATTCAGTACTACCTAGACAATCGAACCCTACACACTTTACAATTTATCCTAATTAATTACAGTCTTCTACAGCCCCTTTCCTATAGCATGGTTCAGATTTATTCAACCCCCAAAAAACTAAGTGCTTACAGATTGTTTTTGGCTGAACAGCAGTAACCAGGTTCCAGCCCCACTCCACTCACCCTTGCTCTGCTCAGGCTCTCTATGCTCCTCTACCTTACCCCCATTTCCCACCCACCCCCACTACTCATAAATTTATTTCAACCTAACCCCACCTACTTCTGACTTTCCTCCAATTACTACCCTGTGCAAATTACAAACCACACCCTACTTACTAAATACCCACGTCCCCATCATCCACTACCTACCCTCCCCATTATATCCTCCCACTAACTCATACCAGCCTAACTACCAGTACCTAAGCTCTCCATACATCTATAAGAATCTTTCTCTATACCTGACATACCACTTTAATCTTTAATCAACCAAGACTTCATCTCACCACCTATCCCAATCCCCTCTAATACCAAATAAGTGTAATTTTTCCACTATCCATAATATTGTTCTGCCACACTTCTCTCCATATTCTTCTTTTCCTGACCTCTATTTTAACTTCCTGTCAACATCATCTAGATACACTCTACCTCTCTCCTACAGTCTCAGTCCCATCACCACTGCACACCAAACTCATACTCTGTGTTATAGCACCAAGCCTCTTTAACACCACCAAATTAGCATTATTCTCATATAGATATGCATATCAACACCTCAACTACTACTAAATGTACTAAATTTTTACTCAAGCACCCACACTCATTAATGCATTTAAAATCTAACCTCAAATGTAGTAGTTAGATTCACCCAAGAACCAAACACACCACCTAGATCAAATCCTGACATTATGATTACCCCTACCTTTAACAAAATTCAACCTCTTACTTCTAAACATGAATCTCAGGAGCCTATTGAATAAAATACATGAAATTCATGCAACTCTCTCACTCTACACTCCTGACATGGCAGTTCTGACTGAAACATGGCTAAAACCTGACATAAGTAATGGTGAAATACTTATCCAAGGCTACAACATCCATAGAATGGATAGAGTAAACAAACAGAGTGGAGATACAGCTATTGTGTATAAAAATACACTCAGACTTCAACACCTTGAACCAAAATATCCAAAATTCAATAATGCTGACTTCTGTTTACCAAACTTATAATTAATCCCAAGAAATCTGTAATCATCATAGCAATCTACGTCCCGCCTGGAAACAACCCTGCCATAACTGAGGACTTCCTCCACTGGACAACCTTAACATTACCTCAGGAAACCATAATAATGGGTAACTTTAACACAGACTGGCAAACTTGTACCTCAGATAATCTCACAAATTTCATTCACTTATATGGCTTCTTCCAGTTAATACATTCCCCAACTAGAGTTAACAGAAAACTAACAGACATTCAATACTAGACTGGATATTAACCAATAAACCTTCACTCACCTATCACTCAGGTTGCCTCCCTGATAGTATTAGCGACCACCTCCCAACTATCAGGTCAGACCATATCAACACATCACCAAAAATACATATAGGCAAACATGCAACAAAAACAACTTTTCACCTCAAACATTCTTGTCAATGCTACAACAATAAAACTGGACCCTGTTCAGATAACTCACTCTGGATGCTGTCATATCATAATTCAATAATATATTTCTAGACATTATGAACAGTGAAGTATCTCCTAGAACTATTAGAATAAAGACAAAAAACGCTCCCTTGCTGACAAAAAAAAAACTGTTACTGAAAACCAGAGACAAAGCCTGGGCAAAATATCAGTCCAACAAAAGCCAAACCACCCTAGACTTTTATCAGCAACTAAGAAACAACCCAGCAAAAATATCAAAATAATCCCCAAAAATTCTGGGCTTCTATAAATCAACTTATGAAACCAGATCAACCCAAGACCCCAACACCTACCACTACAAATACTACAGACAGTATAGCCACACAGTTCAACACTTACTTTACAAACTCCATATTAACTCTAATCAAAACTAACAATACACCTATAACCATTCCCATAGGCTCAAATGAAACATGTGATGCCTTATCCCTCAAACCCGTACAAACCAGCACCATAAAAAGTTACTCAATAAACTTAAACCTACTTCTCTCGCTGCTGATAATCTACCTTCTGAATATCTCAAGTTAGCTGCTGACACTATCTCTTACCCAGCTTCTATTTTGGTCAGTTGTTCCATAATAGAACAGTATTTTCCCAAAATTTAGAAAACATCTCATATCACACCATTACATAAAGAAGGTACCTGCACAGACTTCTCTAATTTCAGGCCAGTTGTCATCTTATCTCCACTATCCAAAATTTTAGAAAAATGTATCCATTCACAACTCATAAATTATTTACTATCTAATAACCGGGTCTATATTATATGAACAAAAATTCATGTAAGCAAACACTCAATGAGTGAAAATCCTGGACATTGAAAACAATATTGTGGGGGGCTGCACCCCACACACTCCCTGCTAAATATATATTCCAACTCCAAGATCGCACTACAGTGAGGAAAGGGTAAAAATTCCAATCTTCACTGTACTGCGATCGCACAACACGCACCTCAATGTCCGGGTGTTTTGCTCATTAGACCGTTCACTTATATGAACTTTCGTTCATATAATATAGACCCCTAATAACCTTCTAACTAATTTCCACCATGGCTTTCAACCCAACCACAGTACCACTACAACTTTCTTAAGCTTCACAAACACTATCAACCAATTCAGAAATAATGGTCATCTAGTTTCTTCCATATTTCTAGACATGTCCAAAACATTTGATATCGTCTGCCATCAGAAATTCCTTAATGAACTCTCATGTCTTAAATTAAGCCATTCCACCCTTATGTGGTTCCACAATTACTTATCTGACTGAAAGCTGGCTGTAAAATGGCAACATGCTTTCTCCTCTCTGCTATCTGTTCCAGTAGGCATCCCACAAGGGTCTGTCCTAGGTCCACTCCTATTTAGCATCTTCACCAACAAGATCCACACTGCCACCCAACTAGCTATGATCATACAATATGCTGATGACACCACACTCATATGCACAGTCCCCTCACTTTACTCCACAAAATAACCAAGCTATCCTTTAAAGCAGTAGAATCTTGGCTCTCTGACTCTCAGTTAATTCTCAATCCCAATAAAACTAAACTAATAATTTTCTCAAATAACAAATCCTCTTGCCCCCCTTCATGACGCATTCATCTAATAATACCAAGATAGAACCCATGTCACATACTCAGCTACTTGGTGTTACAACTGATAACAAGATAAGCTTTGATACACATATTATCCTAACCATAAAAAGGTGCATATAAAATTAGGTTCTCTTTATAGAATCAAGCCTTACCTTACCGACTCCGCAAGACAATCTATTTCTAGGACTCACCTAATCTCCACTCTGCTTTATGCCTCCCCCATTTTCACCAACCTATACAAAACAGACCTGGCAAAACTAGATGCCTGCTACAATAAGACTGCCAGATTTGCTACCACTATTCCCCATATAGATCCCATCATTGTACTGTTTTACTCCAACTAAACTGTCTTGAGTTGCCCAATTACATAACATTCACCCAACTTATAATGGCCTATGGCATACTGTATCTTCCAGTCAAGTGTTCAGCACTCTGCAACCTACTTTGACCTCAGTCTAATAAAAGACTAGTGAGATCTTCAGACAACTTCCTATTACAAATCACAAAAGCTATCAACTTTATCTGGAGATTCTGCCTATGCCAATCGAATCTCAAGGACTTGAATTGCAGAACCCATCATATTCTAACCAATCCCAATCCGCTACAGTTCAAAACACTTCACAAATCTCATCTATGTAATTCTTGGCTCTGCTCCTGCCTAACACCTGTCTAACTACCATCCATCCAACAGTATAGACTTCTCATATTTATCCGCTCTACCTGATGTCATTTAACCCATCTCACTTTAAATTGCCTCGAATTTCATCCTACACTCTCTCTCTCTAAATTCTCTGTCTAAACCACTTAGACTCATCCGTACTGCTCTTTGTTCCTGACGTCCTCATCAATATCTTAAGGTTTATTTTTCACTAAAATAGATATATCTACCCAGATAAAGGAAACAGATGTACACCCCCCAAGCAAATAATGTATCGTCAATTGTAAGTAAGTATTATGTATTCCAAACTACTTATTATATATAACTTGTAATCCTATTATTGTATAAGCTTATATATTGTATGTTTTGTTATGTTTCTCATCTGTAACTGTTGGGGCTTTTCAACCTGGGCCTCCACTGAAAAGAGACATATGCCCAGTTTCACTAACCCAGTCAACAAACATTAAATAAATAAATAATGTTTATAATAATGGCTGGTGCAGTGGTGCAGCGGTAGCGTTGTCACTTCACAGCAAGAGGTTCTCCTGTTCGATTCTCGGCTGGGGTGTCTTCTTTGTAGAGTATGCATGTCCTCCCTGCATTTGTGTGGGTTTCCTCCGGGTGCTCCAGTTTCCTCCCACGTTATAAAAACATCCATCTGGAGCCTTTAAACCCCGGGCCTCTGCTGAAAATTGGCTTAGTTCCAAGTTGGACTTTCCTGGTTAACAAATGTAAAATAAAAATAAAATAAATAACAAATAAATGAATGTTATTTTAACCATTCAGTTCCCCTCTGTGTTACTATAGCCTTCCCCCTCTAATAATATTTTAGTAAATAGCAGTGGAGGAATGCTTCTATTCAGCTTTACTTTTAAGTTGTCTTCCACCTGTCTTACCTTAAAATCCCTCTTCTTCCCTTTCATCTGACCGGTTCTCCCTGCTTAGTGCCTGGAATACACACACATATGTCTGCTTGGTCTTTCTGACAAGCTGTTCATGCATCCAGCTTACTTTGGCTATCAGCCCAATTTTTTATGAGCTATAGAGCAAATAGCAGACTAGAAGAATTATATAATTTTAGTAGAACTTTTCAAGAACTCTAACAGAAGAGTCTTACCTTGGTAGTTTCTAACAGCGAGGCTATTCAAGCAGATTTTCTTCTTCCACTAAAAATAACTAAACCTGTGGAAATGTGAGTTAAGTTGTAAAAAAAAAAAAAGTTTCCTCAGAACCTTGCATACTAGCTGAGATATGAAAAGAAAGAAAGTAAATAATTTGCTTTCTCATTAATCATGTAAATATGAGCTCAGTCATAAAAGAGGGTATCTACTGATTTTGAAAATGAAATCCCTGTTACAGCAATATAGTCCAAAGTGACATGGGAAGAGTACCTGCTTTATATATAGAAAGATGATTGTTAACTTGGATCCAGTCTAGGGTGCTTTCTTTGTTATTAGGTTTATTGATTCTAATGGGGCAGGTAATGATTTGCGAAAATCCATATAGGTTAATATGTGTACTAGGCTTGTGTGAGCTACATGTAGTCCAGTCTATATTAAAGTCACCCAACACTATGGTTTCTTGTGGTAGGTAAGTAGAGAGCCAGCTAAGTAAATTTTCAAGGGTATCAGTGTTGTTTCCAGGAGGGAGGTAGGAGCAAATTAAATAGATGGATTTAAAGGCATTGGTTTGAAGTTTAGCAGTAAGGATTTCAGCATTATTGTCAATAGGGAGTTGCACATCGAAAAAAGTGATGTGTATAATGTGTATAATGTGTATAATGTGTACTCCCCCACCTTTTTTGGTTTTGCGATCTAGTCTCAATGTTTTGTATCCAGGTGGGGTGATTTCATTGTCCTGGGTTGTTGGTTTAAGCCATGTGTCAGTAAGACAGGATGTCAAAAGAATGCACATCTAAAAGAGCATGAAGATGGGCTATTTTACTGTTAATACTATGAATATTGAGGTGTGCTATAAGAAGAAAGTCAGATGATTTTTCTGGGTTGTAAGAGGTGGATGGAATGAGTGTTTGGGGATCAAAGCCATCTGTATTGTTGGGACCAGGGTTGGGGTGAATGTGTCCGTCTAATAGGAGATAACGTTTAGGTCTATGTGTGAACTTTAAAGTTTTAGAGTAGATGTTCAGGGATTTACTGAATTGGAGATAAGTAATGTGGGCTAATCTGTGATACTTTGGAAGCAAGTAGATAGAAGTTGATGTGATATTAATGTGGTTGTGGGGGGTAACTTGAGTTACGAGTAAAGTTTGCTGGAAGGGATGGAAAGGATGGTGAAAGTCAGTGAACATAAGATGTTCATAGGCAGTTAGAATGTAGGATACAGATAGGAAAGGAAGGGTAGTATATAGGGGTAATAGTGGTATGAGTGTAGATATAGGTAGTAGGGCCATAGTAAGAAGGATGATATAAGAGAAAGAAATAGTGATAGGAGTAGGGAAAAGTATAAATATAAGTAATAGAGTGTGGGTTGCGAGAGGGATAGGAGAGTGGTTATGTCTGGTGTATTAGAATATTAAGGAGTAGTAGTAAAGTGTCTGGGGGGGTAAGTGTGTATTAAATTAACAAGCAGAAGACAAGGATTGAGTATTTAAGGGAGTGGGTGTGGCTTGGGAGGTATAAGGATAGGACCACTGAGGGTGGGTGGAATTTGGGGGTATGGTAGGGGAGCGGAGTGAGCCCGTAGGGTGAACGGAGCGGGAAGAGCCAAACGGTGAAGCAGCTACAGAGAAAACAATCTGTAAACAAAAACTAGAGACAGCAGTAGAGATGTAAGTATGTAACTATGGAGTTTTACAAGAAAGGTTGGGGGAAAAAGGCGTTTTAGGCAGGACAAAATGTAGGAAATAAGACTGGGAAGGAGAAAAGTGAGGAAAAAGAGTCCAGCTTCAGTAGCGATTAGTGGGAGAAATAGTCTATAGTGTGAAATAGTGTATTCCTGATTGAATAGTGCCACCTAGTGGCAATAGGAGGAAAAGCAAAACCGGGAAGGATACTTTAACATGAGAGCCTTATAAATTACATGGAGAGAGAAAAAAAATTAAATGTAATCAGGGGGTGAGAGGGGCACTCAGGCTGTGGTCGGCTGCTTAAGCACTCTAGAGGCAAGATTTTAAATCACTGGTAAAGAATAATTACATTAAACAGAATAAATAAATATCTGGTATAAGGCTACATACACTGAGCCTTAGGTACTTAGGGGATAAACCACACCGAGGGCAAGCTAAACACTGTAGGTATCTTCCCGATAATAGGAGGAGATGGTTCTTTCTTATTTGAAGTTACAAAGTTAATAACAGTTTCTTTTGCAAGACTCAGAGTAGAGCACCCGAGGTAGAAGGCTGTAAAAAAAAAGAGGACAAATCTGAGTATAGACAAGCAAAGAAAAAAGAAAAGAAAACAAATGGGAGTCACAGAAGGAGAAAACTAGGACAAAAAAATATAAGCGTTAGGCAAGGCAGGCAGGAAGCTAGGGAGATTGTTAGTAAGAATCTATAATAGAAGACAAACCCAATAAAGTCAAAACCAGAGACCTTTTCCTCATTGAGTTAAGAAGGTGTACACCCAGCAAGTGAGATAGTGAAAGGCAGGAAGTATTACAACAGGATCCCCACACCATTCGCTATACATATAACCATCTGTTTAAGCAAAAGAAGGCAAAAAGCAGCATCAGTTGTATACAGAAAATAGATACAACAGAAACAGCAGCACATGAAGTAAAAACAGCAACAATATAAGCAACACTTAAATGGCACAATTAAATGGCTTCTCAAATATCACATAAAAACAGGGCCGTACAGTTATATCATTGTTGGACAATTCGGCACATGAAGTAAAAAACAGCAACTAAATAAGCAGCACTTAAATGGCGCAATTAAATGGCTGTACAATAACACATAGTATCAGAGCCATACAATTATATCAATTGTTAGCCAATTTAGCAATGGGGACAGTTTAATGCCACGCATTAACAGCAATTATGCTGTCCAGCTGGAGCTGCCATTAAACGTCTGAACACATTGGCAGTGGGGATATTTTATGGAACAAGGATGTTACCAAACTCAGAATCTATGAAATGCTAACATTGCAGCCTTATTAGATGCGTGAAACTGCATAGATGCTAAGCCTAGGGACATAAGCAATTCCAATCAGATAGGACACTACTGCTAAACACTATGGTTAGGCTACAGCTAACGCAGGGATTGGTCTCCGAACAAGCAACACTGGTATGTGTCCAGGAGGTATAAACAACCAATGCAGTACATTCAATTCCAAATCCAGCAGCTATACAAGCATTTTCATGAAAATATCTGTTATGTTAAACTCTTACCAGGAGGCACGACGAGCAGCCAGACCACAGGACTGCTTGGGGAGAGTGGTGCACGCACCTTGGTGGATCTAAAACATTTTTAAATATGGAGCCTAACAGACTTCCTAAAGGAAATAACTTCTTAGGAGGAAGTAGGCTAGGGGGAGGGCAAAAAAGGGGAAGCAAGAGAGGTAGGACAGGAGAGGGGGAAAAGGGGTGGGAAAAAGAGCCAAAGTGTGAAGCAGCTACAGAGAAAACAATCTGTAACCAAAAACTAGAGACAGCAGTAGAGATGTAAGTATGTAACTATGGAGTTTTACCAGAAAGGATGAGGGGAAAAGGTGTTTTAGGCAGGAGAAAACGTAGGGAATAAGACTAGGAAGGAGAAATTGAGGAAAACGAGTCCAGCTTCAGTAGCGATTAGTGGGAGAAATTGTCTATAGTGTGAAATAGTGTATTCCTGGGTGAATAGTGCCACCTAGTGGTGATAGGAGGAAAAGCAAAACCAGGAAAGATACTTTAACATAAGAGCCTTATAAATTACTTGGAGAGAGAAAAAAAAATTAAATGTAATCGAGTGGTGAGAGGGACATGCAGGCTGTGGTCGGCTGCTTAAGCACCCTAGAGGCAAGATGCTAAATCACTGGTAAAGAGTAATTACTTTAAACAGAATAGATAAATATCTGGTATAAGGTTAGATAAGGTTATAGACCTTAATACTGACAGTTGTCAAGACAGAAAAGTACAGTTTTGTACCTACCATAAATGTAGATGTTCGAGGATCCACATTGCTGCAGTCCTAACTATTGGGTAGTCCGCTGTCCCAGTCGGCCCGAATACCAAAGTATATGGCTGACGTCGGTCAAGGCGCATTAGACTGACGTCAGTACGTCAGGGTACTAATGCGCATGACCGACGTCATATCCTCAGTCTTTTCTTGCCCCAGATGTCAGAAGACCCTAAAAAGACAAGGCCAAAAACCAAAAACTCCAAACATTCCTGCACCAACAATATGTACAATATATACAAAATTACCAGAGTATAACCTCACCTACACAACCACCCTTAAACACAGAGGGGAAGGAGGGAGGGTAAATTGGACTGCAGCAATGTGGATCCTCGAACATCTACATTTATGGTAGGTACAAAACTGTACTATGTTCTTCATTCCACATTGCTGCAGTCCTAACTATTGGGTAGAATCCCAAAGCAGAGGTAAGGGAGGCTGGCAAATCATAAGGAAGCAGGAGCTGACAACATGCCTTGCAAAATAGCTGTGGCAAAACCAGCCCTAGATTTAGAGTAGAGAGGAAGGTGATAATGCTTAGAGAAAGTATGCACTGAACTCCAAGTAGCTGCCTCCAAAATATCCTTAGTTGCCACCCCTTAGAAATGCTGTTGAAGTGGCAGTAGCCCTAGTGGAATGAGGCCTAATCCCAGCCGGAATCTCCTTGCCATGATGGGAATAACAAAATGCAATGCAAAACCCAATCCACTTAGAAATAGTTTGTTTTGACACAGGCTTGCCCTGAGAACTCAAAGCAAAAGAAACAAACAACTGCTGAGACTGCCTAAAATCCTTAGTCCTGCTTAAATAATAACGCAATTGCCTGTGTACATCTAAAGTGTGCAAAATCTTTTCCCCTTTATTTTGGGGATCTGCATAAAAAGTAGGCAAATGAATAGTTTGGTTTAAAGCCACACTAGAAACCACCTTAGGCATAAAGGAAGGATTAGTATGTAATGATACCCTATCCTTATGAAAAATCAAAAAAGGCTCTACCGCCATAAGGGCCTGCAATTCAGAAACCCTTCTTGCAGAAGTAATGGCCAACAAAAAAGCAGTCTTCCATGACAAGTATTTCAATTCAGCAGTAGCCGCAGGCTCAAAAGGTTGTAGAGTAAGTTTCTCCAACACAAAATTGAGATCCCAAGCAGGAGTAGGAGCTCTACGTGGGGGTCTTATATTCTTTGCCCCTCTAAGAAATTGCTTGAACAAAGGATGCGAAAACAATGGTGGGTCACAGTCATAGTGAGCTGAAATTGCTGCAGCATGAATCTTAATGGAAGAGAAAGACAAACCTTTGTCCAATAACTCAGTAAGATATTGAAGAGCCACACCCAAATTAGGCTCAGAAATCTCAAAATTGTTTGCTGCACTCCAAAATAAAAATCTCTTCCATTTTTCTGCGTACACTTTCCTTGTACTAGGTCTTCTGGCTTCCAAAATCACATTTAAAACTTGTTGAGGAAGTTGAGACCTGCTGTGTTTCAAAACAGAATATGCCAGGCTGTTAGATGAAGAGAGTGAAGTTTGACATTGAGCAAGTGACCGTCCCTCTGAGACAACAGGTGTGGAATCAAAGGTAAAGGCCATGGAGGCTTCCTTACCAGACTCCTCAGTAATGGGTACCAGTGTTGCCGAGGCCAATCTGGAGCTATTAAAATCATCCTTGGCTTGTCTTGTCTGACCTTTAGGAGCACCTTTGGGAGAAGAGGCAGAGGTGGAAAGGCATACACATGAAGATTTTTCCAACTGAAAGAAAGAGCATCCACTTTCCAAGCTGTGTGATGAAACCTCTTTGTGCAAAACTTTGGCAGCTGGTGGTTTAGTGGAGAAGCGAACAGATCTATGTCTGGAGTTCCCCATGACACTGCCAATTTTCGAAATACATGAAGATCCAGTTTCCACTCGTGGGGATCCATGATTTGTCTGCTTAACACATCTGCTAAGGAGTTCTGTGCTCCCGGCAGAAACCTTGCCTGAAGAGTTAGTTGCAAGCTGAGCGCAGTCTCCCATAAAATCATTGCTTGCCTGCACAACGGGTAAGAATGTGTTCCCCCTTGTTTGTTGATGTACCACATGACAGTTGTGTTGTCTGTTAGAATCAACACCTGCCCTGGAAGAAGTAACTCCTTGAAAGCCATTAATGCAAACTGGACTGCAAACATCTCTTTCATGTTGATATGTAGATGCTGTAGTCTGGCAGGCCACTTGTCTTGTATCCACTTTCCATTTAGATGAGCTCCCCAAGCAATGTCTGAGGCATCTGTCGTAAGAATCTGACTCGCCTCTGGCCGGGTCACAGAGAGTCCCTTGTTTAGGTGACATTCCTGAGCCCACCACAAAAATTCCTTTTGAATGCAAGGTATTATTTGAATGACAGTGTCCAAATCCTGGCAGTGCTGTGTCCATACATTTTGAGATACCATTGCAGCTTCCTCATATGCAGTTTGGCATTGGGAAGCACCAGAATACAAGATGCCATGAACCCTAAGGCTTGAAGGACTGTCCTTGCAGTCAGCCCGGACTGAAGAGATAGTTGATGGAAGTAACTGGAAAGATTCTGTTGTTTGTCCGGGGTTAAAAATGCCATCTGGGCTGCTGTATTCAGTCTCACACCCAGAAAGCACATGTCTTGAGAGGGTACTAGACTGGACTTTATTTCGTTCACAGAATACCCTAGGCATCTTAGCACTGCTATCACATATTCCAAATGCTGTAAAAGGTCTTCCTTTTCTTGAGCCAGAATCAGGCAGTCGTCCAAGTAAGGATAGATTTGAATTCCTTTTAGCCTGAAGTAAGCTATCACTGGAGCCAGAACCTTTGTGAATACTCTGGGCGCAGTAGATAAGCCAAAGGGCAATGCAGAGAACTGATAATGAGAATTTCCAGCTCGAAAACGCAGATACTTCCTGCAACTTAGTCTGATAGGCACATGAAGGTAAGCTTCCTTGAGATCTAAAGTTACCATCCAGTGATCTTTGCCCAGCAGAGGTAAAAGCTGTTGTAACGTCAACATTTTGAACTTGGGAATGTCCAGATAAGTGTTGAGGATAGATAAATCCAAAATTGGTCTCCACGTGTTCCCCTTCTTCGGTACTAGGAACAGGCGAGAATAAAATCCTAGGCCCCTTTCTGGCACAGGAACTGGCTGAATGGCCCCTATTTGTAGCAACAGAGAAATTTGCTTGTGAGCCTCTTTTCTTTGTAGAGGAGGAATGTCTGGCATGCCTTTGAAAGGAGGCAAAGTATGGAAATAAAACCTGTAACCGTGGAGAATGATATCCAAAACCCATCTGTCTTGGGTAATTAAATCCCAATTTTCTTTGAAAAGAGCCAGCCTTCCTCCCAAAGGTGCTGCCAGGCGAGAATGTACTGGCAGCTGAAAAGGTAGGTCATTGGGTCTGTTTACGAAAGGACTGACCCCTGCCCTCACCAGAAGTCTGAGCAGGTGAACTCCCTGTTCTAGGCCTAAAAGAACCTTGAGCTCTGCCCCTACCACGTCTAGACCTACCCCTAGACTGGGAATCATAAGCAGGATATGTCCATCCCTTAGTGGGCCAATTTCTACTAAACTTTGGAGGCTGCACCTGCAAAAAATCCTTAACAGTTTGCATAGACTTAGCCTTGTCCTCCATTTTCTTTAAAACTGCTTCCACAGGCGAACCAAACAACACATCAGACTGTAAAGGAGCATCCAAAATCCTTGTCTTAACATGCTCAGCTAAATTCTGATCCCTCAACCAGGCGTGCCTACGAAGAACCGAACCAGTGGCAGCCACCCTCGAGGAGGCCTGCACAGCATCAAAACCACACTGCAAGGAATGCTTACCAACCTGTTCAGACACATGAACTAAATCCTGCAACTCTTTACACTCAATACCTTCTGCCAGAGCATCCACCTTAGACTTCAATTGTGAAAGGAGATAATTCTGATATTTTAACATGTGAAACTGACAATTCAACGCCCTCATGGCTAAAGTGGAAGAAGTATACACTTTCTTTCCCCATCTATCCAAAGCCCTTGCCTCTTTATCAGGAGGGACAGGATTTTTAACAACAGAAGCCTTCACACCTTTAGGCCCCTGAGAGACAGTTTCCGGGTCTGCCCTAGGACTCTTAAAAAGATACTTATGAGCTTCAGGCACCCTATAGTACCTATCTGGTTTAACTGGGGCCGGAGGCAAAGAATCAGGATTCAGGGAAGCCTCTGCAAAAACATCCTCCACCACATTTAGAACAGGAGGTATAGCTAAAGGCCTATGCTGGGGTAAAAACAAAAATTCCCTAAGCCTTTTCCTGGAATCAGAGAAACCTTGACCTTCCCATTTAAAATGCTCCCTCATGGAATGCAGAGTCTCTGAAAATGAAAAATCCTCAGGAGGAGAAGCTGAAGGAGTGGAATCATCCACATCAGAATCAGAATAAGGAGGATACTCCTGCAAGTCTTCAGCCGAAGACTCAGAAGCCTCCGAACACTGCTCAAAACTCTCAAACTCAGGTTCCACCCTAGGCCTCTTATCAGAAGGGGGCATAGAACCTCTAATCATAGTAATCAAATCCTCTGCCATTTTAAGCATATGTTTCTTAGGCAAAGACCCTGAAGCACTAGGAGAAACCCCCACTGAAGTTAAACTTGGCCTGCCCCTCAAAGAAGCCTTGGAAACAGAAGGGGAGGCTCTAACCACCTTAGGAATAGAGGGAAGAACAGCCACCTGAGAAGCCCCTTCAGCCTGGCCTACTTCCTGAGAGGACACATCCTGTAACAGTAAAGTCTCTCCCTGAGACTCCAAAGAAACTCCTGGCAGAACCTCCGGCTCCACTGAGCCTCCTAAAGAACCGACGTCCGGGACTGTCGGTTCTTCCACTCTAGGCTTAGTTGCTTTGTCCTTGCGCTTTTTGGCCGAAGCGGGCGTCGGAGCATCCGACGGCATTTTATAATTACAATGCTTCCCAAAAACTAACCTGGCACAGTCTAACCTTCTCTTAATAGTGCGCTTGTTAAATCTAGTACAAGAGCGGCATCCAACAACGTCGTGCTCAGGCCCTAAACAAGGTATACACAAAGTATGGTAATCCCTATGAGGTATCTGTTTCCCACAAGAAATACAGTTATTCACTTTTTCTGACATCCGGTTAAATACTGAGGCAAGAAAAACCAAAATATTCTAACGGGTACTTAGCCAACTTTGATTCAGTCTGAAACTCTGACTTCAGAAACTTTCAGAACGCCAACCTGCACTCGCAAAACTGCTTCTGCATCGGACCATGCGGCAAAAAAGACTGAGGATATGACGTCGGTCATGCGCATTAGTACCCTGACGTACTGACGTCAGTCTAATGCGCCTTGACCGACGTCAGCCATATACTTTGGTATTCGGGCCGACTGGGACAGCGGACTACCCAATAGTTAGGACTGCAGCAATGTGGAATGAAGAACATCTATGAGCAGGACAGACGCAGGGTCAATGACATGATTAGAGTTGCCTTGTACAGGAGGTTAAGATGATGGGAGGTGACCTACCAGTAGAACCCAGATATATCCAGGCAGTGAAAGCATGCCTTTAGCAGCTCAAACACATGGTCAGAGATGATCTGGGCTTGTGACAAGTCACAGATGTAGCCATCATCTACAGCATGGTATGTGGATTTCTGATAATTGCAAACTACCTTGCTAAGGTAAGGGAAAACAGCTCTTGTACTTTACAAAAAAAAAAAAAAAACACCAAACCAGGCATATCCAAAGTTCAGCTTCTGGTGATTTCTCCTGTCCACCTGGTGAATCTGGGCATATTTGGGCAATGCAGCAACTGCCTCATGTACACAGACAACCCTCTCCTCCTATCGCCCTACACTACAACCTGCGAGAGATGCACTTACATAGCCAAACTGGAAGCAAAGCTCTCTCCAACCAAGATGGTGCTAGACAGTCAAGAGGAGAAGGTTAATACCCGCACTACACCTCAAGTAACACATAGACCTTCTAAACCCACACATAGCAACACTAAACCCACATATGTGGAGGCCCTTAACAGTAAGGATGCCCAAGCAACATGGACCTCCGAAGCTGAAATGCAAACAAACACCAATCACAACCAAAGTGTCACATAACTCACAACAACAGTGTGCCACCCAGCAACAGCTCCTAAGGCAAGACAACGTACCCAACACTTTAGTCATAGGTGACTCTATAGTCAGGCACACTGAGATCCCTCACCAGGCTGAACAAGGAGAAAATTACAGTCAACTGACTGTCAGTTCAATCAGTCAGGATCCGCCACATAACGCATGCACTCAAGTCACTCCACAACAAGTACAAATATGACTCTGTCATTGTCCATGTTGGAGTGAATGACTTGAGACGTACCTCCCTGGACTACATGAAAAGAGACATGGAAGAGCTCTCAGATCATGTGTCCCAGCCAGATACGACCCTAGCCCTCAGTAGCATCCTACCTTCACCCAGAATGATACCACAGTATAAGGACAAAATGATTGATTTCAACAATTGGCTAAGCTTCTGGTGTCATTCAAAGGGGATCCAGTGTCTCTCTGCCTGGGACGACATGATCGACAGACCATGATGCTTTGCCAGAAATGGTCTGCACCTGTCGCCCCTGGGATTCAAATTACTGGCTAAAGCTGTTGCCACCCCTATAGTGCCTTTTTTAGGCAAAGTTCAAAGGACAAAACCACCACCGTAACAGGTACAAGCATGCAAAATATGAAGGTAATGCTATTCAATGCTAGAAGTCTAAACTTCAAAATGCACTCTCTTGAGGCACTCCTAAAAATGGAGAACATCGATATCTGTGCAGTAACTGAGACCTGGTTCAAGGCATCAGAAAGCACCCTTGCAATACCAGGCTACAACTCTTACCACACTTTTCGACCAACAAACCAGGACCAAAACACTAAAGGTGGAGGAGTGTCCATATTCACCAAAGATATTTACAACACCAGGCTAGTTGCCCAATACAATGTGTCTGAAATTCCCCAGGTGCAACTAACACTAGGTAAGACTGCAGTCCAAACTGTAGCTTGCTGCAGATCCCCCACCATGCCCCAGGATTCTCATGACACCTTTCTAAACATACTGGAAAATATTAAAATACAACCAAACACCATAATACTGGGTGACTTCAACTACCCTACCATTAACTGGGAAAACTACTCAGGTACCAACACCTTTTCCCAATGGTTCTTGGAATTCATAAATTCCAAAGCCCTGGATCACCTAATACTTAGTCCCATCAGTGGCTCCAATATCCTAGACCTGGTCATTACCAACATGGGAAATCGATGATCCACACCTATGGTCACCCCCTTATTGGTCAGGTCTGACCATAAGCTAATCAGCCTTGACATCCACACCCCCCCACTCCCCAGTAAGGAAACCTCTGTAAAAAACTTCTCCAAAGCCAACTTCATGCTACTCAAGTCAGAAGTGACAAACTTCATGACACCCATGCATATGGGACCTGAAAGTTCAACTGCTGAATCCTACACTAAGGCACTGTATGAACACATCCACTCGTGCATGAATCATGTCATCCCCAATAGAACCAAGGCACTCTCCTCCAAAAAAAGGAAGGTACTCTGGTGGTCCCTTGCCATAAACAAACTTTACAACAAAAGGAAGAAACTGTTGCAGAAAAGAGGAAAACCCCAGGATGCAAAAATCTCCCTTACCAGCCTCAGTAAGAAGTTGAGATCCCTCATAAAATCCACCAAAGCTAGTTAAGAAAATAAAATTGCCAAAAATTCCAAAGACAACCACAAGGCATTATATAGCTATGTTAAGAATCTAAATGGCAATGCTCAGATCTGCAATGAGCTACAACAGAATGGCATTAAATATACTGATCCCAAGGATATTGCTAATATCCTGGCAGATCGATTCAGTGCAAACTTCACCTCCCTCTGAACCCCTAACAGGCCCATCTCAATACCAGAAGATTGCCAAATTCCGGTAATAATGGCCACACAGGTAAAAAATGCACTCTCCAAAGCTAAGAATACAGCATCCATGGGACCAGACGACATCCCAGGCTGGTACTACATGAACTACAAAATGAACAGGCACCTCACCTAAGTGTCATGTTTAATCATAGCCTCACCTCAGGCTTCATGCCCACTGAGTGGCGCACAGCTACAGTTATCCCACTCCACAAGGGGGATCCACCTTGGATCCCGGAAACTACTACCCCATCAGTCTGACGAGCCTGATCTGCAAGGCCATAGAACGTATTATCATGGAACTTATAAACAAAGACATTGGCAACCTTCAAACACTGGACCTCACGCAGTTTGGGTTTGTGAAGGGCTGATCTTGCCTCTTGAACCTGATTGACTTTTCTGAATCCGTCTCCAGAGCCGTGGACGAGGGTAAGGTGGTCCACACAGCCTATCTGGACCTCTCCATGGCCTTTGACACCATCCCCCATTCTGGAATCATAGATAAACTTACTAAGCTGGGCATTAATCCCTATATCACTCGATGGGTTGCCAACTGGCTTACTGACATAACCCACACTGTAAAAGTAGCCGACTCCAAATCCAGCTCCAGACAAGTGACAAGTGGAGTACCTCAGGGTTCAGTCCTGGAACCGCTCTTGTTTGGCATCTACTTTTCTGAAGTACAGACCGACACTAAGGGACTCTGGCTAATAAAGTTTGCAGATGACTGCAAACTGGGAGCCACTATTAAATCCCCAAATGATGTGGATATTCTACAAAAGGGCCTTACAGAAACAGATGCTTGGTGCCAGAGCCATGGGCTCAAGCTCAATGCCAAGAAATGTATAGTTATCCCCTTTGGGAAAAAACATGTACCCATGAATTACCACATAAGTGGCAGTACATCAAACACCGAAAGTGTGATAAGGGACTTAGGGACACAGGTGGACAGTGGTCTTGCCTTTGATAACCACATCACCACAACAGTCAGGAAATCCTTCTATGTGGCACACCTCATCACTAAGGGCTTTTCATCCAGAAAAAAAGGAGGTCATTGTCCCATTGTACTCATCCCTCATTAGACCCATTATAGAATACAACACCCTGTTTGGTATGTACCTCTCAAGACATCTGCAACAACTGGAAAGGCCACAGAAATACCTCACTAAAAGAATCACAGGCCTAAAGCAGATGCCCTATGCTGACCATCTAAAAAAACTCCACCTATACTCTGTCGTATATTGTCTACTCAGAGGCGATCTCTGCTTAACATACAAGGCCATGTCAAACCCAGAGCCGTTGGGCATTTTACACTTAAAGAAATCCCAATCCCTCAGAGACACACGCTCCAGGGATCTAAACCTTGTCATCACAATGAACAAAACATGCTGGAGGGATAGGTTCCTGACCCAGAGACTCCCCAGACTCTGGAATAGACTGCCCATACATGTCAAGCAGAGCACCTCTTTGGCCCTCTTCAAAAGGAACCTTGATGATTGGATGGAAGATAGGAAATTCACCCCGGGGATGACGTCAGTCGCCCTGCTAGACAGGGGTCCAAGGAATAAATACTGTGGGAAGAAATATCCAGGAAATTGTAATGGCTAGGCTTGTATAGGCCCTAGGGCCAATAACCTAGTAGCAACCTATGAACCTATAAGTGTCATTAACCATTGCTTTAGGGCATATTTGTCATTGTCAGGAAGATTCCCCAGGGGAAAGTTATCCCTCACAAATTTTTGAGGAAGGCACACTTGCCATATATTGGAGTCATGGTGACTGCTTTTGTGACCTGCAAACACATTGTAAGTAATAACCTATGCATTAAAGACCATTTTGGTTCCCATACCTTCTTCCCATCCCACAAGATGAGATCTTTATTTCAATGTGAGTGCAGTCTATGACCTGCAATATGTCAGGGAAAAGAGCTATACTGTAAAAGTCCTGCGCTTCCTGTCCCTTCTGTGGTGTTAGAAAATCATGTATGTTTCCCCACATGCTGTAGCATGACACTTCACCAGTTCTTTGATGCCATGCTGCAAAGAACTGGTGAAGTGTCCTTGAGGCAGATGCCTGGGATACCCCCACATTGTCCCTTATTGGTCACTGTTAGGGTCCTGTAGCTACTGTTCTTAAAAACTATACATACCTTAGTATCTACCAGGATAGGTAGTCCATGACTCACATGGGCATGCATATGAGAGTGACACACAGTTCCAGTTTTTGTATGGTGACCCTATCTGCATGACAGTAGTCTATAATGTCGATTTTGTGAAGGCCAGGACCTCCATGGGTAATGATGCCCAATTTACTGGCTAGTAGTGACAATAACAGCCTGTTGTACATTCACATTTGCTAGTTGTACTACTCCCCTTTGTAACATCAAGATTTCATGGCAGTCAAACTCACTGGCAGTGGTGCTTCACATTGTAAGCTTTATTTGTTTCCAAACTACTCTGCCATATTGTTTTCCCTTATTTGCATAATACAGCCCCTCATTTTAATGAGGTTGCTCATTATTATGTAATTACACTCCCATTAGCATATACTGTGGGCAACCCTGCTTATGGGCTTCTCCCCCTTGTGCTCATTGTGTTTCTGAAGCACATATAATCCTTTGAGTGGCTGCTCATCTTGCACAGTTGCTACCACAAAGAAGCAAATGTTTATGAATCCCAGGGCAAGTCTATCAGATAATGGTTAAAATGTTTGCTTGTCTGCCTTTGCTTTGGTTTTCCCATCTGAACTTATTAAAAAGTCAGTAGGTAATAAATGGGGTCTATATTATAAAGTTGAACAACCACAATGTCGACTTACCTTTGAGCAACACCTAAATGTTGAAGCTGCACTTCATCGAATGGCCAAATCATCTATTTCTTTCCAAGGAAAAGAGATATGTTGGCCGTTCTATTACATCTGCCCATTTCCCGACTGTAGTGAGATCTCGGAGTTAGTATATTTAGTTAGGGCGGGTGTGTGGGGGGGTGAACCCTCCCACTTAATAGTGTTTATTTTAATGTGGTGTCCATTGTTGGCCTACTGATATCTTTTCATTGGAAAGAAATCGATGATTTGGAGTTTCGATGAAGTGCAGCTTTGATATTTAGCTGTCGATCAAAGGTAACTCAGCATTTTGGTTGTTCAGCTTTATAATATAGACCCAATAAATGGCATACATATCCATTTGCTGACTTTCTGGGAGAGCAAGACGAGTGTAGCAGTGAAATCCTCAAAATGAGAACCAGCAAGTAAATAACCCATGGGAAAGAATCTACCAAAATAAAAATAACTTCCCAAAACAGACTTCAAACTTGAATGAAGAGGAAGGAGGGGGTAGGTAACTTATTCTCTACTTTAGTTGTAATTAAGAGTTAGTAAGCCAAATTACTTAAATGGTATCATCAAGTGAATAAAAAATACTTTATACTAAAACAGCTATTTATTCTGTCATTAATTATAACTGGTCCTCAAGAGAGGAAATACGGCATTATTTGAGAAGTTAGCATTGAACAGCCTTGAAATGCAAAAGCATTTTATAGCGTGTGACTTTTTAACAATATTTAGGGATTTAAAAAAAGAAAGAATGAGTAGATGGAATATGGACTGTAAGTTATCCCACATTTAATTATGGATCATGAGATTAAAGAGATATTAAGGAAGCACATGAGGCTGTCAAGCTGCTTCCATAAATCTGATTCTGATTAGTGAACAACTAATAGAAGCAATTTACTTTATTCCTGCTCAGAATGCTCCACTGTTAACAGCAGCCCTGAAGACATTAACAAAGCACCAGCCTGATGATTATTTCAGGGCTCGTTTATCCCTCTACATGACAGTTTCTGGCATTGAACTGTGGAACTTAGAAGGCACCTGTTGCTGTGATGTCTGCCAAGTATGTAGTTCAGTGACCAATGTAATGCACTTGGTCACAGTGACTTAAGCAGCTGCACTATTCGAGCCGTGCATGGAATCAGTCAGAACAGACACCGCTGTGACAAAGAAAGACACACACACATGTGCACACACACACACACACACACACACACACACACACACACACACACACACACACACACACACACACACACACACACACACACACACACACACATGCGCGCACACACACACACACGGACACATGCACACACACACACACACACACACACATGGACGCACACACGCGCGCGCGCATGCACACACACGCACACACACACACACACACACACACACACACACACACACACACACACACACACACACACACTGTGATGCAGGAATTGTTAAGTAATTGGACTACTAGACCTGCTCCGTAAAACAATAGTCTAGAACTGGACAAAACAGCTATAAATCTATGCCTGGAATATGCAATTTATCAAAAGAGTATGTAGGATAATAATGTAAACATGGAGAGAAAGTGGCAACAGTCTCAGCAGTGGCACCAGGATTAAGGAATACAGGCAAGAATAATTTTATTTTGATCACCAGACTACCATACTCCCAGAAAGGGAACAAACCTGCAAGTAAAGACACAAATATATTACAAGGACTGATAGGCTGTAATGGCAGATAAACTGATAAATATCATACTACTTTTTTGTCATTTGCAGTACATCAAGAAAACACTAAATTTAGAGCTAAACATACTTCGAGTTCATTGAAAACACCAGATGTAGTCAAAGAAAGTTGTTTCTGTGTGTTATTTATTTGTTTGTTGGTTTGTTTTCCCCCTCCCAGCTGCATACAGCCTCAGGTTGTTTCTTTGACTCCCCACTCACCCAACCCTGGATC
This sequence comes from Protopterus annectens, assembly GCF_019279795.1. Lineage (NCBI taxonomy): Eukaryota > Metazoa > Chordata > Ceratodontiformes > Protopteridae > Protopterus > Protopterus annectens. Next base: position 1,235,890,548 of record NC_056732.1, on the reverse strand, counting down.
CCACAATTACTCCTACTGGATTTCCTGAAAGTATCTCAGTGTTTTTTCCACAGAAAAAGCAAACAGATTATTTGCTTTATTCTCACATCAACATCCATTTAAAAAAAAATCAGCACTCCTGCTTCTCCATTTCTAAGTCAAGAACTAAATCCGCCTCTGCATTTATTCATGAATACAGAGGATCAGTGTAGGAATGAGGGTAACAGTACAGGACTTCATGTGATTGAAAAGTGTAACAGGCAGCACTTGTCAAGATATTACTGATTTTTGTTTGATTAATATTGTATATAGATTAGTAGTGTGGTGTAAAAGATGGAACAGAAACTTCAGCAATATTATTTGTGTGTGTGTGTGTGTGTGTGTGTGTGTGTGTGTGTGTGTGTGTTAGTTACAAAAGGTGATTAGATTGGTTAGATAATATATATTCGTATGTATTAATTTTTTACTGAACAATTATAGTGCAAGGTTCATATTTTAAGTGGATGTATTTAAGCATACATTTGGGGGGAAAGGAATGGGGAAAATGTGATGGTGACGGACCCTTGTATTCAGTGGGGCAAGAAACAATCAGCCATCAGTTTGTTGCCATGTTTCTTTGTATGCAGTCTTCTTTTACCACAGCTTTAAACACATAGCTTTTGGGTGGCTCATTAACATCCAAGTGATGTCAGTGTAGGAGTGGCAAAAGTGCATTACTGTGGGACAGTCACCTTCAGTGAAAATCCTTTACGTACCAAAGAGAAAGGACTGACATTAGTATTTGTTTCCTTGGCCTTTGCAGAAAGAGTTAGCAGGGTACAGTAGTCAGAAATTCAAATCTCATCCTCTACTGGTTTACTGAAGAAGGAGTTACGAATGTTTAACTACTGGGATATCACTTATTATAGGACAACCACATCCAAAAACTCAAAACAAATGTTTTTTTTGTCTTATTGTAATCTTTTTTGCAACACTAATATTCCCGCTTCATTTAAAGTAGGCATTTGTATTATCGAATTTGTTATACTGCAAAATAAACTAACAGGAAGCTACCGTGCTGCATGGTTTCAAGTTAAAGTCATGATTTTCACCACCCTGGTATAACTTTATGAGGTCACAAACTTTTCCATTTGATGAGAGCATTTATTGTTGTAATATCTTCCTACAAACTTATACAAATAAGTATTGGATATACTGCGAGACTTCTCGCTCTCTTTTTATTTAGCGGTGGCACAACTTGATTTTTGTTTGTGGTCATCCTTCCTATAGCACATTAAGATACATTTGAATGTTAGCCATGAAAGAGTATGTCACAGAGTGTATTAAGTTACAGACTGCATTGAGTAAGTTACAGGGTGCATTGAGTAACTTACAGAGTGCACTGAGTAAGTTACAGACTTCATTGAGTAAGTCACAGAGTGCATTACGTTACAGACTACATTGAGTAAGTTACAGAGTGCATTGAGTAACTTACAGAGTGCACTGAGTAAGTTACAGACTGCATTGAGTAGGTCACAGAGTGCACTGAGTAAGTTACACAGTACATTAAGTTACAGACTACATTGAGTAAGTTACAGAGTGCATTGAGTAACTTACAGAGTGCACTGAGTAAGTTACAGACTGCATTGAGTAGGTCACAGAGTGCACTGAGTAAGTTACACAGTACATTAAGTTACAGACTACATTGAGTAAGTTACAGAGTGCACTGAGTAAGTCACAGAGTGCATTGAGTAAGTTACAGAGTGCACTGAGTAAGTTACAGACTACATTGAGTAAGTTACAGAGTGCATTGAGTAAGTTACAGAGTGCACTAAGTTACAGACTGCACTGATTAAGTCACAGAGTGCATTACGTTACAGACTACATTGAGTAAGTTACAGAGTGCATTGAGTAACTTACAGAGTGCACTGAGTAAGTTACAGACTGCATTGAGTAGGTCACAGAGTGCACTGAGTAAGTTACACAGTACATTAAGTTACAGACTACATTGAGTAAGTTACAGAGTGCATTGTGTAAGTCACAGAGTGCATTGAGTAAGTTACAGAGTGCACTGAGTAAGTTACAGACTACATTGAGTAAGTTACAGAGTGCATTGAGTAAGTTACAGAGTGCACTAAGTTACAGACTGCACTGATTAAGTCACAGAGTGCATTGAGTAAGTTACAGAGTGCATTAAGTTACAGACTACATTGAATAAGTTACAGAGTGCTTTGAGTAAGTTACAGAGTGTATTAAGTAAGTTACAGAGTGCACTAAGTTACAGACTGCACTGATTAAGTCACAGAGTGCATTGAGTAAGTTACAGAGTGCATTAAGTTACAGACTACATTGAATAAGTTACAGAGTGCTTTGAGTAAGTTACAGAGTGTATTGAGTAAGTTACAGAGTGCATTTGATAAAGCTCATAGCTGTAGTTCCAAGTCCTGTTTTCTAGTTCAGGTGTTACAGTTGGTTATCTGTGACTGATAGGATAGTAAAATGACCAAGTTCAGTCATTACCTAGGTTAACCTAAAACTCATTTCTTATTGATCTTGCCACTAGAATCAATGGCCTACTTAAGTACCTCATTTTCTTAATCCCATAAAAGTTTGAGATGTATCTACCCCTCCCTGCCTAGTACTTCAACAGTTATGGTGAACTACCACTGTGGCATCCTTTGTGATTCATAACAAACTCTTTTTATTGTATTTTGGTATTTTATCAACTCTGTATTAACAATGGACTGAATTTAGAGAGGACCACCACCAGTGGTAAGCCCTAACATGGGCTGATACAGCTGGTGATGGCCCTTTGTGATTCAGAGACAGGCCCACCACAGTGATTCTCTGCAGTCTGTAGGATCACCATGGTGAGTCGCCTCCTTGGCTGTGCTGTGTTTCAATGAGGCATTCCAGGGGAGCAGGCTATGCTACTTAACAAGCTGCTCTCCCCCAAAATTCATTTGGTAAGACATTTATGCATCCAAACAATTCAGAGAATTACACAGCCATGTAAGCACAATTGGCTGAGTTCATTAACTTGTTCCTCCATTGACACCATCTTTACAACTGTTTATTAATGCCTGTGAAAGGGACCTTATGGCATACTTTCATAATGGTAGTACTCAGAAATATTATAATTTAACTGCATTACAGAGACAAGCCCTCCAAAATTTATGTGATAATAGAGATATTACCATTAAGATGGCTGATAAAGGAGGGGCCATAGTTGTGATGGATACATTGGTATATCACAACAAACTAAGCCGGTTACTATCTGACACACACACCTATAGATTAATGAACCCTTTAATGGTGAAACATATGATAGAGAAAGTCCACAAGACCTTGGAAGAACTCTTGGATGACATGGTCATAAGTGAAGAGTTATACAATTTTCTTAGAATGGAAGGGGTTGTTATACCACTCTTCAAAGGCCTGCCTAAGATACATAAATCTTTGACAGACCCCGATCGACCCATAGTATCAGGTAGAAAATGGGTCACAGAAAATGCCTCTATATGGTTAGAAACCACACTTAGGCCATATGTTAATAAAATGGAAAACATATTAACAGACACAGGAGATTTTTTGAAGGCACTTGGAGGGTTAGTTAGGGCCCCTCATGATTCACATTATCTCATGGTTACATTGGACGTACAGAGCCTTTTCACGGTTATACACAATGATTATGGCATAATGGCTATTGATACATTGTTGAGAGAAAATGGAGCCCTAGGTCATTATATCAAACAGGTTACAACTATACTTAGGTTAGTTTTGGAAAATAATGTATTTTTGGGTTTAGAACAGACATATAGGCAAGCACAGGGTGTAGCCATGGGCACACCCTGTGCGAACACCTATGCTAACCTGGTACTAGCCTATTGGGAGAATTTGTACATTTTTAACAATAGAGAATGGAAGCCATATATTGGCTTTTATAAACGCTTTGTGGATGATGTTTTTATTTTGTGGAAGGGTGATACCATCTCCTTAAATTATTTATTGATTTTCTACACTCCACAACAGATTTCTTTAAGTTTACGGAAGTAACATCTTATACTGAGATAGACTTCTTAGATGTCACAATAGCACAGACTTCACAAGGTTTTTCTACCAGTCTGTATAGGAAGGGGTGTTGGAAAAATACATTTTTAACTTTTGATAGTATGCATCCACGATACACTTTTCCCAACATAGTACAAGGACAGCTAGCCAGGTTATCTAGGAACTGCATGGATGATATTTGTTTCAACAATGAATTGGAGAGTTTGAAGGATCTTTTTGTAGAGAGGGGGTATAATGAAACCATGGTCAAAGATGTTATAGAGAAGCATAGAGATAAAAGGGGTCATAAATATAAGCCCTGGTTATCTAGGCCTGCTAGGGACTTAGCTATACCTCCAAGAGAAATGAAACAGGACGCTAGATTTAAGGTTATGTTCACTTATAGTAGTGATATAAAAGATATCACTGGAATTATAAGGGACAACTGGAACATCCTTACTAGTGATGATAGAATCAAAACCATAGTAGGGCCAACTCCAGTATTTGGATATAGGAAGAATAAGAGTCTAAAAGACATTCTGTGTTGGGAACATGTTAGTTTATCTTATACCCCTGCTTTATCTGTAGGCAGTAAGCCTTGTGGTAGATGCAAGGCCTGCCCTTATATTTCTCAAGATGTCTCTTTTATACATCCTGTTACTAATAGGACCTATATGTTGAAAGCTAAAGCCACTTGTAGGACTAAGGATATAGTGTATCTGGCTAATTGTAAGTCCTGCCCATGTTTTTACGTGGGCAAGACGAATAATATGTTCAAAGTTAGAATATTGCAACATCTTTCTAGTATAAGAAACAAGGACACACATAATGCTTTGTTCAGACATATTAGTGAACATCCTACACATTGTTTTACTTTTAGGGCCATAGTCAATGTAAGGCTTAACAAGAGGGAGGTGATATAAAACACTACACAGAACAGATAGAGTCAAGGAAGATCCTAGAGTTTATGGCACATAGGAATCCAGGGCTCAATGATGTTGTTCCTATTAAACCCACCTTAAAAAATAGGCGGGTTTTTTACTGAATTGATTTCATTAATTGTTCATTGGCTGTGTTCTTATTTAAATTGTGTTCTGCACCATTTTACCTTTGTCTGATGAAGGGTTAACACCCGAAAGCGCTTACCTCTCAGAAGTTTGTATGTTTTTTATGGCAGAGTTTTATTAAAATTTTTGGATACATAACAGCACTGTTCCAGAGTTCTTTTGTTTTTGTGTTTTTTGTGGTTTTATTTGGGGGGAAAGGAATGGGGAAAATGAGATGGTGACGGACCCTTGTATTCAGTGGGGCAAGAAACAATCAGCCATCAGTTTGTTGCCATGTTTCTTTGTATGCAGTCTTCTTTTACCACAGCTTTAAACACATAGCTTTTGGGTGGCTCATTAACATCCAAGTGATGTCAGTGTAGGAGTGGCAAAAGTGCATTACTGTGGGACAGTCACCTTCAGTGAAAATCCTTTACGTACCAAAGAGAAAGGACTGACATTAGTATTTGTTTCCTTGGCCTTTGCAGAAAGAGTTAGCAGGGTACAGTAGTCAGAAATTCAAATCTCATCCTCTACTGGTTTACTGAAGAAGGAGTTACGAATGTTTAACTACTGGGATATCACTTATTTAAAGGACAACCACATCCAAAAACTCAAAACAAATGTTTTTTTTGTCTTATTGTAATCTTTTTTGCAACACTAATATTCCCGCTTCATTTAAAGTGGGCATTTGTATTATCGAATTTGTTATACTGCAAAATAAACTAACAGGAAGCTACCGTGCTGCATGGTTTCAAGTTAAAGTCATGATTTTCACCACCCTGGTATAACTTTATGAGGTCACAAACTTTTCCATTTGATGAGAGCATTTATTGTTGTAATATCTTCCTACAAACTTATACAAATAAGTATTGGATATACTGCGAGACTTCTCTCTCTCTTTTTATTTAGCGGTGGCACAACTTGATTTTTGTTTGTGGTCATCCTTCCTATAGCACATTAAGATACATTTGAATGTTAGCCATGAAAGAGTATGTCACAGAGTGTATTAAGTTACAGACTGCATTGAGTAAGTTAGAGAGTGCATTGAGTAAGTTAGAGAGTGCACTGAGTAAGTTACAGAGTGCACTGAGTTAGTTACAGACTGCATTGAGTAAGTCACAGAGTGCATTACGTTACAGACTACATTGAGTAAGTTACAGAGTGCATTGAGTAACTTACAGAGTGCACTGAGTAAGTTACAGACTGCATTGAGTAAGTCACAGAGTGTATTACGTTACAGACTACATTGAGTAAGTTACAGAGTGCATTGAGTAACTTACAGAGTGCACTGAGTAAGTTACAGACTGCATTGAGTAGGTCACAGAGTGCACTGAGTAAGTTACACAGTACATTAAGTTACAGACTACATTGAGTAAGTTAGAGAGTGCACTGAGTAAGTTACAGACTGCATTGAGTAAGTTACAGAGTGCATTACGTTACAGACTACATTGAGTAAGTTACAGAGTGCATTGAGTAACTTACAGAGTGCATTGAGTAAGTTACAGACTGCATTGAGTAAGTTACAGAGTGCATTGAGTAAGTTACAGAGTGCACTAAGTTACAGACTGCACTGATTAAGTCACAGAGTGCATTGAGTAAGTTACAGAGTGCATTAAGTTACAGACTACATTGAGTAAGTTACAGAGTGCTTTGAGTAGGTCACAGAGTGCACTGAGTAAGTTAAACAGTACATTAAGTTACAGACTACATTGAGTAAGTTACAGAGTACATTGAGTAAGTTACAGAGTGCATTGAGTAAGTCACAGAGTGCATTGAGTAAGTTACAGAGTGCACTGAGTAAGTTACAGACTACACTGAGTAAGTTACAGAGTGCATTGAGTAAGTTACAGAGTGCACTAAGTTACAGACTGCACTGATTAAGTCACAGAGTGCATTGAGTAAGTTACAGAGTGCATTAAGTTACAGACTACATTGAGTAAGTTACAGAGTGCTTTGAGTAAGTTACAGAGTGTATTGAGTAAGTTACAGAGTGCACTAAGTTACAGACTACATTGAGTAAGTTACAGAGTGCTTTGAGTAGGTCACAGAGTGCACTGAGTAAGTTAAACAATACATTAAGTAACAGACTACATTGAGTAAGTTACAGAGTACATTGAGTAAGTTACAGAGTGCATTGAGTAAGTCACAGAGTGCATTGAGTAAGTTACAGAGTGCACTGAGTAAGTTACAGACTACATTGAGTAAGTTACAGAGTGCATTGAGTAAGTTACAGAGTGCACTAAGTTACAGACTGCACTGATTAAGTCACAGAGTGCATTGAGTAAGTTACAGAGTGCATTAAGTTACAGACTACATTGAGTAAGTTACAGAGTGCTTTGAGTACGTTACAGAGTGTATTGAGTAAGTTACAGAGTGCACTAAGTTACAGACTGCACTGATTAAGTCACAGAGTGCATTGAGTAAGTTACAGAGTGCATTAAGTTACAGACTACATTGAGTAAGTTACAGAGTGCTTTGAGTAAGTTACAGTGTGTATTGAGTAAGTTACAGAGTGCATTTGATAAAGCTCATAGCTGTAGTTCCAAGTCCCATTTTCTAGTTCAGGTGTTACAGTTGGTTATCTGTGACTGATAGGATAGTAAAATGACCAAGTTCAGTCATTACCTAGGTTAACCTAAAACTCATTTCTTATTGATCTTGCCACTAGAATCAATGGCCTACTTAAGTACCTCATTTTCTTAATCCCATAAAAGTTTGAGATGTATCTACCCCTCCCTGCCTAGTACTTCAACAGTTATGGTGAACTACCACTGTGGCATCCTTTGTGATTCATAACAAACTCTTTTTATTGTATTTTGGTATTTTATCAACTCTGTATTAACAATGGACTGAATTTAGAGAGGACCACCACCAGTGGTAAGCCCTAACATGGGCTGATACAGCTGGTGATGGCCCTTTGTGATTCAGAGACAGGCCCACCACAGTGATTCTCTGCAGTCTGTAGGATCACCATGGTGAGCCGCCTCCTTAGCTGTGCTGTGTTTCAATGAGGCATTCCAGGGGAGCAGGCTATGCTACTTAACAAGCTGCTCTCCCCGAAAATTCATTTGGTAAGACATTTATGCATCCAAACAATTCAGAGAATTACTCAGCCATGTAAGCACAATTGGCTGAGTTCATTAACTTGGTTAAAAGTTCATGTTCATCCATTACCTTCAATAGGTGAAATCATGTTAGAGGTAAGTGCCAAGGAGTTTAGCAGACAGGTAATGGTGGGAGTCTGTGAGCATGTGTGCATGCTGAATATTTATTTATTTTTGTAACATTTGTTGACCAGGTTAGTCCAATTGGGCAGAAAGCCCTTTTTCAGTGGAGACCCCAGGAGAAAAGTTTCAGAATTACAAATAAATGATGCAATATTAGTAATACAGTTACAAAAATAAGTGACATAGAAAGTATACTACTACACAAGAAGACCCAGTTATACATGAAAAATACATGCTATAGGGATACGAAACTGGAAACAAACTTGTAGAAGTACTTACTAAATAGGAAGGTATTAAGATATCAGAACTTTTTTGACATTTCCTAGAACTATATAATAATTGATATGGACCATCAAAATAAGGCAGTGTGTGTGAGACAGCATAATGATAGCAGTTAGCTTTGATGGTAATGGAAAGGAGTGTACAGTGATGGGTAGAATAGATGAGGTTGGAGCTGGGTGGATGCAGGACTAGCACTTGAGCAGGTTGCCCCTTAGACATTTTTTGAAGCTGCTAGTGTTAGAGATAGTTTTCAGGCAGGGGGGGTGTTTATTCCATGCATTAGCAACTGAGTGATTGTAGAGCAGATTTGCTATGTTTTTCTTTGGCTTATAAATATCCAACGGGTGTAGGTCAGAGTTACAGAGAGTATGATTGGGGGTGTAGGAAAAGATGAGGGTAGAGAGAGAAGGATGGGTGGTGTGTTTGTTTAGGATAGAGTGGGTCAGGTATAGTTGAGTTTTTTTTAATGATAAGCAGTGGTGTGAGTAGGGTTGACTGGCTGCAAATCTAGCAATTTTATGATAAGTGGTTTCAAGTTTGGATATAAGGTGGGGTGTTTATTAGTAAGGATTGGGGCATCATACAACAGAGTTAGAAGAAGGTAGGCTTCAGCAATTAAGTGCTTAGAATTATCTCTGATGTATTTTGTGTGCCTATATAGCATGCCAAGTTTCTGGTGAATCTTTTTTAATGCTCTAATGAATGCAAGGATTGAATATTAGTGCATCATAAATTGCAACTCCACGTAGTTTTGTGTGGGATTCAACAGAGATAGTACTATTGTTCAGGGAGGTAATAGTGAAGGAGTTTTTGTGTTGATTGATAGATTTAGAGAGGAAGAGGAGAAGTTTTGTTTTCTTTAGGTTGAGTAGGAGTTGACTGCTTGTGAGACATTTTTCAACAGAGTGGAGTGTTTCTTGAGTAAGGGTGAGAAGGTGGGAAAGATTGTCTGAGAAAGAGATAATTATAGAGTCATCAGCATATTGTACTAAGGAAGAGTGATGGCAGCATGTGTAGAGGCTATTAGTGAAAATGTTAAAGAGTAGTAATCCAAGAATGGCACCCTGGGGAACTTCAGTTTGGAAAGAGAGGAAGAGGGAAGAGGCAGAGAACCATTTAACAGACTGAAGGCTGTTAGAGAGGTAGCTAGAAACCAGCTAAGAGTAGAGTTTGAGAGATTAAGGTTGGTGAGTTTAGACAAAAGTAGACGGTGGGAAACAGTGTCAAAGGCTTTAGAGAGATCAAGAAAAAAACAGGAGGCTAACTTATTGCTATATCAAGCCTGTGCAATAGATTGTGTAAAATAAATGAGTGTGGTAGAGGTGCTGTGATAGGCGTGAAATCCATGTTGACTAGGGGTTAGGAGATTTTCCTGCAGAAGATGATTCAGAAGCTGTTTGTGAATGCACTTTTCAAGAAGTTTTGATAAGGGAGACAGCAAAGGCTATAGGTCAGTAGAGTTTCCACATTTATGCAGGGGAATGTCATAGAATTTCTTCCAGATTTCAGGGACTGAGTTTTCTGAGATAGATCTATTGATTAATATGGAGATGGGATATACAAACGTTTGCTGCATGTTTAAGGAAAAGTGGAAGTAAGTTATTGGCAGATGGAGAGCAAGGTTAAGGTTTATTGAGGAGTGACCTAATGTAGGCTGTGGTGGTAGACTTAAGACAAAAGGGGATTGTGAGGGTAGATGGGGTGGGAAAGATAGTGGGGAGAATGCTATTGTCTTTTATGTTCAGGTTTTGGATTGAGTCAATGAAGAAGGAATTAAGAAAGGAGGTGGTAACTATGGAAGAGCTGTTAGGGCAGGGGTTTGGTGTGGAAGACCTTCCTAGCTATAGTAGGGTGTTGATTGAATGCCACAATTTTTCAGGGTAGGAGTGTGGACTATTTAAATGCTTTAGGTAGAAGTGTGTTTTATTTAGGTTGACCTGCTTATTGGTAAGATTATGGAGTTCCCTATAGTTTTGAAGGTGAAAAGGAGATTTGTTTTTTTTTCCAGCTTTCCTAGGCACTATCTCTCTTGTGCATCAAAGTGTAAGTGGGTTGCATTAACCAATGAGCAAAGGTGTGTTTAATTCAAAATTTTCTGGTGGGGGCCAGGCAATTTAGTTTGTTTAGGAAGATGCTGTTAAATTTTAGTACAGCACCTTCTAGTGAGAGGTTGTGGGAGAAAGTTTATTGAGGAGAGCATATTGTTAAAAGTATCTGGGTAGAAATTTCTGATTTTGTGACAGTCTTTATAATGGTGGGATTTTTATGATTGTAGGGAGTGTAGGAAGTGTGTTTGAATAGATGTGGGGTGGTGATCACGTAGGGTATTGTGGCGAGTGGTACGGTTATGTTATTGATTGGGGTTAGAAGTGAGGATCCAGTCAAGTGTTGTCCTAGTTGTGGTGTGTTTATTGAGACATGGTGGGGTGGTGATAAGCTGGGAGAAGTCATATAGATTAATGTTGGTGTTAGGAGAGTCAGAAATGAGTGCATTCCAGTCTATGTTAACATCTCCCAAGATAATAGTTTCTTAAGCAATAGCTTGGCAGATCCAATAATGAATATGTTCTAGAGTAGGAGTGTTATTACCAGGTGGAATATAGAGAACAGCAATGGCTATGTTTTTGTGATGATTTAGCTTAGAGTTTACGAGGGAGGAAATTAGGTGGGGTTATAGGCAGGAGGGTAAGGGAGAGTAGTTCTGAATACATTATTGCAATGCCTCCATTTTTTTCTTGAGTCTATCAAGGCGGATAATATTGTAGCCGTGGGGAGGATTTCATTGTTATAAATGGGGGGTTTTAGCCAAGTTTCAGAGAGGGAGAGGATGTCAGGGGAGTGGAGAGAGATCCAAGAATAAAGTGAAATGACTCTGTTCATGATACTTTGAATGTTGAGAGAGAATATAGTTAGGTTATTGGAAGATGATGAGAAGTAGGTCTGAGAAGGGTGGAAAAGATGAGTGTAGGTGTGGGATATATAAGGGGAGAAGAGCTGGGGACTGGATCTGGGTTGGGATGTACATCTCCTGAGAGAAGTAATTTGGCTAAAAGTGATTTATGTAGTGTTGAGTTGCAGTTAGGAAGGTGATATTTAGGTTTTATCTTAGTTGGGTGTGAGGGAACTAGAAAAAAGTTTAAGTTTAAGCAGGGTAGTGTCACTGATATTAAAAAGTGAGGGGGCAATATGTACAGTGTGAGAAGTTGGGAGATCAACATTTGGGTAGCTTAGTGTAGGTGAAGGATATAAGTTTAAAATGGTGTAATGATTGAAAGTAGATAACGAGAAGGAGAAGTAGAAAAAGGCTGACTAAAAGAAGTAGCATGGTGTAGGTGTAGTATGAGCAGAGAGTTAGTTTTTGGGATATGGAGGATTAACAGATAGTAAAGAATATATAAAGTAATAAAGGTAGGAAATAGAATGGTATAAAGTGATAGGAAGAGGTTTGGGTGTGTAAAGGTGAGGAAGAATGGGTTAAAGGATCAGTGGATGTGTGGGTGTGTTTCATGTTTGAGTTTTGGAAGAAGTGTGAGATGATAGGTGGATTAGGGATGAAGTGTGAAGGTTCGGGGAGGGTAAGTGGGGTTGGAGTATAAATGTAGTTTATATGGGAGTGGGTGGAATTTGGGGTAGGGTAAGGCAATGGAGTGAGCCCAAGAGTAGCGAATATGCAAATGTATGCAGAGGAACGAGTGGTCTCAGGTGAGTGTGTGTGTGTGTGTGTGTGTGTGTGTGTGTGTGTGTGTGTGTGTGTGTGTGTGTGTGTGGTGGTTGCAGTAAGGTGGTTAGTTAGTACATAAGCAGGGTAGGTGTGAGTGTATGATGAATGCATAAGTGTGTCTGTGAGTGAGAATGGCTAGGGGAGCTTTTTATTTTATTTATTTATTTTTATTTATTTGACATTTCTTGACTGAGTTAGTCTGATTGAGCTAGTGCCCATATTCAGCAGACACCCGAAGGGAAAAGCTCCATATTCCTAGAAAACAATGCAGAAATAGTTCATACAAATATTTCAAAATAGAAACAAGTTGAGATACAGAATAGAAAAACAAAAAAAGTAGCTATACCATATATAGTTATACAATAAGGTAGTAAAAACTGGATGTACAGACATTAACATACTAAGAATACAAGTTTCAGGTGGATTTTCATATTAAACCTAGGTGTTAAGAAGGAGCTGTGTGGAAATTTTCCAAGTTAGGTTGTAGAGAAGTGCAGTTAGAGAGTAGTGGAAAGTTATAGCTAGAGGGTAAGGGAAGGAAGTTAATAGAAATAGTAAAGCTGCTAGAGGGAGGTTCAAGAAGAATGGAACATACATTAATTCTAAACTGTAGTGTTAGTGGAAGAAAGAGAGCAAAGAAACTAGATAGAGTAATGATAGAGGAATTAGGGAGAGAGAAGAGTAGTAGAGAGAAAATGGGGGGGTAGGGGAAGGGGAGAAGTCATAGTGGGCTGAAAGTTAGGGAAGAGGGAAGGGAGATAAGTTATGGTGAGTCATGCCAGAGGCAGGATCTAGTCTTTAGTAGGTGGTCCTTTAGAGATTTTTAGAAACAATTTGAGTTGGGAATCAGTCTGTTTAGGGGCACTTTGTTCCAGGCAGATGCAACTGTGTGGCTGTATAGAAGTTTACCTATGGATTTGTTAGGTTTCTGTATCTGGAGGAGGAATTGATCTGAGCTACATAGTTTACAATTCATGACATATGGAGAGATGAGGGAGAAGAGACCAAGACAGGTATGAGGTTGGTTTAGTATGTTGTGGGTGATATAAAGTTGAGGGAGTAAGAGTTGATGAAATTCCAACCCTTGCAGATTTTTTAGTGCAAGGCAGTGGTGAGATCAGTATGATAAGTTAGTTGAGAATTTAGTGATTTTATTGCAGGTAAGTTAAAGTTTAGTTAGAAGGTTAGTTTGAAGGTGAGTAAGAATGGGGCTAGCATAAAGAAGTGAGGGCAGTAAGTAGGCTTGAGCCAGAGTGACTCTGGAATTGTCAGTCAAGGTTTTGTTCCTATAAAGAAGGTCAAGTTTTTGATGAGTCTTTTTAATGCAGTTATGTATGTGGAGATTGAATTTAAGCTGATCATCAATTATCATTCCAATAGTTTAGTGTGAGCTTATCTACAGTGTGCATGTATGTGTGTGTGTATAAATGTATGAGGGAGGCTGCCATACCTTTAAACTCCCTTAGACTAATAAGCAAATTCTATAGTAAGGGGGGGACTAGATACCAGGGAATTTAAATATAATCCTAAACTGCTTAAAACGTTAATAGGACAGCAGGAGAGTTTGCACCTTGCAGCACAAAAAATGTATGGAGAAAACACTGGACACCAAAGAATTGAATTATATTGCAGTATTACCCTAAGTCACTTAAAAGTTTAATCAGAACAACAGGTTTTGCTGCACAAAAAATGACTAGGGGAACATTAGACACCACGGAACTGAATTATTACCCCAGGTCACTTAACAAGTTAATAGAACAACAGGTTTTCCAGCATAAAAGACATAAGTCAGATGTGGAGTATACTCGATACCAGGCACACTCAAACACTACCCTAAATCATTTATAAATGTTAAAGAAAAACAAGAAAAACTGTGTCACTTAAAACTGTTAAAAGAGCAATCAGAAAATAAGCCTCTGACCCTACTATGGCAACCCAGGAAGACACTGACACACATACATACACACACACACACACACACACACACACACACACACACACACACACACACACACACATACACACACGCACACACACACACACAAAGCAGCTTGTTAACAAACAGAGATTTTGTCCTCCACACTTTCTGAGGACTTAGTTAAATAAGCCTTTATTTCTGATGTATTTTCTGAACAGGGAGAGGTGAGTAAAATGGGCAGGGGGAGTTTGTGTGTATGGGAGTGCCATACTTCTAAATGGCTGTGCGCAAAACTTCTGAACAAAGCCAGAAAGAACACTAGACAACACCAGGGAGAATTTTTAAATATTACTTTGATACACTTAAAAAGTTAATAGAGCAACAGGTCTCGCTTCATGATGAAGTTTCTGAACAATATGAAGAATGAAACTCTAAAGTCTGGCATTATTTACTGACTATAATCATTCATGATTTATGAGGGACAGGAAAAAATACCAGGCTGCAACTAAGGCAGTCTGTAAACTCAGGGATGGGTAAGAGATATGGTGTGTGTGTGTGTGTGTGTGTGTGTGTGTGTGTGTGTGTGTGTGTGTGTGTGTGTGTGTGTGTGTGTGTGTGTGTGTGTGTGTGTGTGCGCGTGTGTGTGTGTGACAATGAATAATGGGGATTTCTGTGTCAATATAATGTATGAGTGGGTCTATATTACAACATCAAACTCACAGGAGTCCGAACGTTGTAATATCGAATCCAAATGTTCGAAACATGGAAATAGCGAAGCCACGGAACACCGATTTTTTCCCAGGGAAAACATATCGGTGGGCCGTTTTTGCGGCTTTGCTATTTCCTCCACTGTGGTGCAGTCTTGGAGTTGGTATATTTAAGTAGGGGGGGTGTGGGGGGCATAGCCCCCCACATAAGTTTAGTTTAAAGTGTACGTATTTCTTTTTTGTACCTGAACAGCGATTTGTTTCCCTGGGAAAAAATCGCTGTTCTGTGTTTTCGTACTTTTTGGGTTTCAAACTTTACAGTTCCATATTACATCGTTCGAACTCCTGTGAGTTTGACAATGTAATATAGACCCTGTAAGGGCCACTGGAGGTAATTACAACAGGAAAGTGCTGATTAACACTAGTGGTAACATCACATCATTCAGAGACATGCATATTAGCTGATAATGAGGTCTTTTCTCTTTGTGACTATGTGTCTCCAACTCATATCTTTTGCAGTCACAGAAACAGACCATTTTGGCCACAGCTCTTAAGTGTTCATAGGTTACTACTGTTCACTGTCTTTGAAATGCTTTTTGCATTGTAAATTAATCTATATTTTTAAATTCTATGTTTCATTTGTGAAGTAATTTGCCTGTAACCAAATGCAAAATAACGCCAGGAGCAAGGTTCTATAAAGGGTTCAACACCACATGTAAAAGAAATTGAACAGTTTATTAAGTGCTTTTATCACCAATTACATGGGACTTCATTAGAATAATAACATTATATAATTGGGATTTTTTTTAATGCTACACAATTCTTTCATTATAAGTAATTAACCTGGACAGTTTCTGTGAAAGGGCATCTTTGCATGACTGTGATTAACAAACACGTATCTATAAATAAAAATAAATAAAAGTAACAAATGCCAGGAGGAAATTTAGTGAGATTTTAGAAAATGTCTGATTGAAATGTTAAGGAGCAGCTTCAGGCAGAAATCAAATTACTCGCATGTGGCACTCTTACTATTTTATTTATTTATTTGCCTTTGATGACTGGGCAAGTCCGACTGGGCAGACCCCATTTTCAGCAGAGGCCCGAAGAAGAAAGTTCCATCACAGTACATTTATATTAATAGTATATTTAAATTAACAAGTACATTTTAGATAGTTCTCAAAAAAAAAACAATAGTTAAATTTCTCAAAAAAACAAGCATAATTAAAAACTTACTTAATTAAAAGACTATGCAGTTCTTGACCCTCTGAATTCTTGCAAAAATTAAATGGAGTCATACTGTCAAATAGAAAATGTTGTTGTGTAGAAGTTAGTGTTCTTACAGTTCAGTAAAGAAAGGTTTGCAAGGAGTTCAAGATATGTAATGAAGTAAGTTATAAAATTATGTAGAAAGGGAGATTTTAGTATTGCATACATTTAAAGAGTTCAAGAGATTTAAAGAAGTAAGTTATAAAATTATGCAGAAGGGGAGGGGAGATATTAGTTTTCGATAGGAGGATAGTGGTAATAACACATGATTGAAAGAGCATGGTATATGGTTAGTTCTATTTAGAATGCCTGTTCTGAAATTGGTGTATCTAGAAGGTTTGCAACTTAGGTATACAGGGGATGCATGAGATGGGTAGAGCTGTGGATGGGGGCAGTTAGACAAAGAGAAAGATGAGACATTTTGTTTAATAGAGGGCTAAATAGGGGTGTACTTAGTCAAGTGCAGAAAGGCAAAAAAGTTAGTGATTAGTTCATAGGTTCATAGGTTAGTACTAGGCTATCTGCCCAAGAGCATCTCTAAGCCTAGCCAGAATGTGTTGACTTTCACCACCCCTTTAAATTAGTTCCTTGTGCCACTGTCCAGTAGAGCCACTGCAGTGATCCCTGGGGTAAATTTTCTGTTTCCCATCCACTCGTCAAGGTTTCTTTTGAAGAGTGTTAGTGAGGGGCTCTGCCTAATGTAGATTGGAATCCTGTTCCAAAGCATGGGAAGTCTCTGGGACAGGAATCTATCCCTCCAGCACATCCTATTTATCGTTATGGTGAGGTTTAGATCCCTAGAGTGTGTGGCTCTTGGGGATTTGTTTTTTTTTAGGTGGAGCATGTCCATCAGTTCTGGGTTGGACATGGCCTTGTATGTTAGACAGAGATCACCTATGAGTAAGCGGTATGCAACCAAGTACAGCTGGAGTTTCTTCAGTCGGGCTGCATAGGGCATCTGTTTGAGGCCAGTAATCCTCTTGGTGAGGTACTTCTGTGGTCTTTCCAGCTGTTGCAGGTGTCTTGTAAGGTACATCCCAAATGGGGCATTGTACTCTATGATGGGTCTGATGAGTGATGAGTAGAGGGGCACAATAACCTCTTTTGTTCTAGATGCGAACCCTTTTGTGATTAGGTGGGCCACATAGAAGGATTTTCTAACCACCTTGGCAATATGATTATCAAAGGAGAGATTACTATCTGCTTGGGTCCCCAGATCCCTTATTACATTTTCTGTATTTAGGGGACTACCACATATGTAGTAGTTTGCGCGTACTTTGTTTTTTCCATAGGGGATGACTATGCACTTTTTGGCATTTAGCTTGAGGCCATGATTTTGACACCAGGTATCTGTCTCAGTGAGACCCTTCTGGAGTATGTCTGTATCAGCCTGAGAGCTGTCTGTGAACTTGGTCAGCCATAGTCCTCCTGTACTTGTCTGTACCTCTGGGAAGTATATACCGAACAGGAGGGTTCCCAGGACTGAGCCCTGGGAGACACCACTTGTACCCGGTTTAGAGTCAGACCTAGAGCCTGCAACCCTCACCATGTGGGTTCTATCCATGAGCCAATTGGCAACCCATCTCATGACATAGGGGTTTATGTTCAGGCTGGTAAGCTTGTCTATAATACCAGAATGGGGAATGGTGTTGAAAGCCTTTGTGAGGTCTACATAGGCTGTGTGGACATCCTTTCCCTCATCTAAAGCCTTGGTAACTGTCTCAAAGAAGTCCACCAGGTTTAGGAGGCATGATCTGCCCTTAACAAAGCCAAACTGGGTAGGGTCCAATGTTTGGAGGTTCCCAATGTCTCTGTTAATGAGTTCCATGATGATGCACTCCATAGCCTTGCAGACCAGGCTAGTCAGGCTTACAGGGCGATAGTTCCCGGGGTCTGTTGTGGCTCCACCTTTGTGGAGCGGGATAACTGCTGCTGTGTGCCACTCTATGGGTATGTAGCCTGTAGAGAGGCTGAGTTTGAACAGTGTATTTAGGTGAGGGGTTAGTTCATTTTGGAGCTCATGTAAGACCCAGCCTTGGACACCGTCCGGTCCCATTGAAGCTGTGTTTTTGGCTTTGGATAGGGCTGTTTTAACCTGTGTGTCTGTGATTGCTGGGGCTGTACATTCTTCTGGTATGGTTATGGGCTCTTTAGGGGGTGAGAGGGGTGTGAAGTTTGCACTAAACCTGTCTGCCAGAATGTTGGCAATATCGGTTCAGTGGATTTTGTGCCATTCTGCTTTGTGGTTATCTTTGGTGTCCTTGGCAATTTTTCTTTTGAAGCTAGCCTTGGATAATTTTATGAGGGATCATAGTTTCTTGCTGATACTGATCAGGAATGTCTCTTTCCTTCTTGGGATTTTACTCTTTTCTGTACTAGTTTCCTCCTTCTATTGTATAGCTTATTTATGGCAGGGGTCCACCAGACTGGTTTCCTTTTCTTGGAGGAGTGAGTCTTGGTTTTGCTTGGGATAGCATGATCCATGCATTCTTGCAGGTGCTCATAGAGTGCCTTTGTAAGGGATTCAGCAGCTTGAACAGTGTTGTCCTTTAGCATGGGGGCTGTGAACCTTTCCACCTTGGTCTTAAGTAATGTGAAGTTTGCTTTTGAAAAGTTTTTCATGGTGGTTTCCTTGATTGGGGGTGGGGGTGGAATGCGGATATTCAGAGTGATTAGTCTATGGTCTGATCTAACCAGTGAGGGGTTGACCTCCGCTGTAGAACACTGGTCGCCCATGTTGGTGATGACCAGGTCCAATATGTTGTCACCTCTGGTGGGGATGTTGACCAGTTGATCCAGGGCATTCGAGTTTATAAATTCTAGGAAGCGGTGGGCAAGGGAGTTAGTACTTGAGTAGTTCTCCCAGTTAATGTTTGGGTAATTGAAATCACCCAACATTAGGGCGTTTAGTAGGACCTTCATATTTTCCAGTGTCTCCAGAAATGTAGATTGGGGGGTCTAGGGTCATGATGGGTGATCTGTAGCAAGCTACAATTTGAATTGCAGTTTTGCCTGTTGTTATTTGCACATGGATGATATCTGAGACATTGTGCTGTGCCACTAACCTGGAGATGTGAATATCCTTGATGAATATGGATACACCCCCGCCTTTTGTGTTTCAGTCCGGGTTCTGTGGCCAAAAAGTATGGTATGAGTTATAACCTGGTAGTGCTGGGGTGCTCTCTGGAGCCTTAAACCAGGTTTCTGTTACTGCACAGATATCAATGTTCTCCATACTGAGGAGTACCTTGAGTGCACGTATTTTGAAGTTTAGACTTCTGGCGTTGAGTAGCATTACCCTCAGTTTTTGGTTACTTGTGCTATTTACGGTGGTGGGTTTGTCTTTTGAGCCTTGCCTAAAAAAGGCACTATGGGGGCAGCAAAAGCCTTGACCAGTATTCAAAAGCCTAATGGTGACAGGTTCAAGCCATCTCTTGTGAAGCAAGTGGCTTGTTGAGCATGTCATCCCAGGTGGACAGATACTGGATCCCCTTTGAATAACACCAGCAACTTAGCCAATTGTTGAAATTGATCATTTTTTTCTTTATACTGTGGCATCATTCTTGGTGAGGGCAGGATGCTACTCAAGGTCAGGTCATACTGACCTGGGCTACATGATCAGAGAGCTCTTCCATGTCTCTTTTCATGTAGTCCAGAAAGGTACATCTCAGATCGTTCACACCAACATGGACAATGACAGAGTCATATTTGTATTTGTTCTGAAGTGACCTGAGTGCTTGTGTTATGTGGCGGATCCTGGCGCCCAACAGGCAGCTAACCATAACCTTCTCCTTATCCAGCCTAGTTAGTGAGACATCAGTGTGCCTGACTAAAGAGTCACCTATTAGTAGTGTGTTGGGTATGTTATTTTGCCTTAAGGGCTGTGATTGCGTGTCACACTGATTATGTGAAGTATGTGTTTCATGGTTTGTGATGGGGTGTGGAGGTTGCTTGGGTGTCTGCTTTGGAGGTCTCTGTTGCTTTTGCAGATTTTTATTTAGAGCCTCCGAGTATTTTTCATGTATTTATGTGTGTTATTTGCCGGTGTTGGTTTAGTACATCTATGTGAGACTGGTGCTGTGTTGCAAGTTTTTCCTTCTCCTCTTGACTGTCAGTTCCAGTCTTGGGTTGAGAGAGCTTTGCCTCCAGTTTGGCTGTATAATTGCATCTCTCGCATATATTAGTGTGTGGTGGTAGGAGGAGAGGGTTGACTGTGTACATGAGGCAGTTGTAACATTGCCTCAAAATGCCTACATTCACCAGTTGGACTGGAGAGTACATCTGAAACTGCCCTTTGGACATGCCTGAATAGGTAAAGTGAGCTGTTTTACTGATTGGCTGGTAGGGACGAATAGAGAGCCTTGTTCTTCTGGACAGTATAGGGGGTCAAGTTCTAGGGTTAATTAGTGCTTGCTATGAGTTTTGAGCAAGTGCTGGGCTGTGAAATGAATGGTTTGAGTGCTTAAATTGAAAGTTTCTCTAGTTCCAAGGGAAAAATTGAAGAGTAGACTTCTTGGAGACGGGAATATTTTAACCCTAGCCAACCGGTGCTGCTTGGCATGCAAAACTGCGCAAATGCGGTTTTTATAGCAGGGAAATGAAAGAGATAGAAATTAGCCCAAAATGGCCAATAAACTACTAACTTCTGGGCTACACAAACAAGGTGCACAAATTTCAAAAAGAAACAGATCAAATAAGCAGGCACAATAAGCCTTTAACCAGAAATTCCCAGCTCAGAAGGGCAGAATCTAGCCTCTCCTCCCACAAGAGTGCAGACCACAAACCTTCTTAATGTAAAATAGTTGGCCTGAAGTCCAAGTGCTTAAATCAGAACTAATGCGCTTTTAGAATAACAGACACTGAGCCTTCAATCAGCAATTCCCAACTTAGAAGGATGTAAGCTACCTGTCCTGCCACAACAATGCAGTCCAAAAACCTTCTTAATGTAAAACAACTGGTCTGAAGTCTAAGTGCTTAAACCAAAAGGCTTAGAATTAACAGTTACAATTTAATCAGGCTATTACCAATCAGTAATAACTGCAGCAGAATAATACAATTAAGTACTTTTAAGAAGAAACACAAGCAAAATAAGGTAATAAAGTGGGAAGAAACACAATTACAGTAAAAGCAGATGAATAAAGTGAATATAGTATTAACAGGTTTGTGTTTTATTAGAGGTCTGAATCTAGTGATGAACACGAGCATGACCAGGATTAAGTAAGCTATTGTTTGAGCTGGATTTTATAGCTTGTTAGTCATTTTGCTTGTGTAGGGAGGGTATTACAGAGTTTGGAGATGTAACAGGAATATAGTGAATTTCCCCATGAATTATTTGATTTAGTAGTTCTTAGTAGAAATGTATCACCAGAACAGAGGTCCCTTCTGGGTATGTAGGGCAATAATATATATTTTTTTAAATGCAGGGCATTTTCCATGATGATATATCAGTTTATCTGCCATAACTAGCTGAGAGGATGTTAGGTAGTTTTAAGTTCTAGCCACTTTAACTGGTTTAAGGCTTGGCAGTGGTGAGTTTGATGTGCAGTGCTGGTAGCAAATTTGGCTGATTTGTTGCAACAGGAGGCTCGTTTGGATTTTAGTGTAGAGCTTATGTTTATAAGTACAGGTAAGGCATATAAGAGGGTTTGGAAGCAAGCAAGATGAGGTTAAGGTTTTCTTGATGGGTCTGTAAGATACTGTTTTGCCCTGGAATGGAGTCAAGTTCCTTGTGGGTCTTTTTGTCTGAAAAATATGTTATCAAATTTAAGATTGTCATATATTACAATGCCCGTAATTTAATATGAGATACTAGCTTAAGTTTAGTATTATTTGCAGATACAACCAAAAATATATATATTTTTTATTGAGATCATGTTTGGGGGTGAAGATCATCAGTTTTGTTTTATTGGGATTAAGGGGTAGGTTTGAATTTTTCAGCCAGTTTTTTTTTTATTGAAGAGAAAGAAATTTTAGTGATTTCCTGGAGTCTGGATACTGTGGGGGCTGTACATATTAAAGTCAAATGATCTTTGTATTGTACTATGTTTGCTTAGCCTTTGGTAGTGTGAAGCTTGTTTATAAAAATATTAAAGAGAAAGGGTACTAGTATAGAATGATAAAGGACACCTATGGTAACTGGAAGAGAGGTCCTGTTGTCATTTGACTAATTATTACCTTCCAAACACATAACAAAGGAACTACTTAAGGAAGGATTTAGGTAGCTAAAATGGTGAGCAATTAACAGCACTGTTTCTTTAGCTGTGCTTCATTTTAACATCTCTGACAGGATCTTTACTAAACAACTCAAACAGAACATTTCAAAACTTGATGGACTTATAGCTGAACATCTGTTGAAAGATTTACTACAAAAAATAACAAGTTTGAAACTCTTTTAATTACTTTTTCCTATCATGAAAACTAGAAAGAGCTAATTCTCTCAGAATGAGCTAATCTAAACCCAGTGTATGGGACAGTACTATGAAAAAAGCCATACAGGCTATACAACGTAGCATCAATGAGTTATCTGCAAAGATGGATAAATTAGAAAGCAAAAGGGACAATTTCAAAGAGGAATATAAAAAACAAGTTGATGTGCTGAGTGAATCTCAAACAACAGACATCACAAATATGTAATACAGAAGAGGCAATGTCTGATTTTGATTGAAGATTACTTGAAAATGAGAATAACACAGAATTTCTTCGGAACAAAACAACTAATTCTGGGATAAAGTAGAAGAGTTAGAGAAGAGGGAGGCCTTAATAACTGTCTGCCTTAAACTTTGAACCTGCCTGAAGCTTTTTCCTTTGGCATTGAAAGGGCAAATAGATCACTTTCTAAATCATCTTTAAAAAAAACACCTTCACCAAGGTCAGTGATCATAAGATTTTTCTGAAGTCAGGATAAGGATTTAGTCTTAAAGATGCAAGGACTAATTATCCAGGTCAAATTAAAGGAAATACTATAAGATCTGACAATGGCTACTCTACACTAGTGATGTCCAAGAAAAAAAGCATGTGTGCCACTTGTTAAAAACTTAAGGAAAAACAACATTAAAGCACAAATCTTGTTTTCAGCAAAAAATAAGGATTCACCTTCCAGAGGGAAAGAAGATTTTTTAATACCTTTGAAGATGAAATTGGACTTTATACAGAAAAAAAAAGCCTAGGGGTAAAAACAGAAGAAATAGACTGGAATCTATTAACTTCTTTGAAGAGAAATTCATTAAGAGATGGTTGGCTAATAAAACACAAAAACAGTAAAATACTGAAGAACAAATGAAAATCAATGTACTTCATGATTATGAAATATTATTAATTTAAATAAGCTCTTGAATACTTATGAACATGTGCTGCATATTACTTTTTACAAGGTAAATCATTTATTTATTTCCTTACTTCAAATGGTTACTAGTTCCCTGTTTAAAATGTTAGAATTGATTATTTTAGCCATATATGAAATTAAAGTCACTTATTTTCACTTTGAGTTTAGAAGGTTAAACTATTCATCTTATTAAAAGTTAATCATTATTATGATGAAACTTATGTTAGGTGGCACACTTTCTAATATCTTGGCATAGGTGATTAATGTACTATTAAATATAATACAAGATGTGACAAATGACACTAAAGAGGATTTTAAGTTACATTCTGGGTTCTTAAAATGGTCCAGTAGCATGTATACTTGACATGCAATAGCACTAGGAAAGACCTGCTATATTATAAACAAAATATAAAAATATATAGATGTTTACATATATAAAAATTACTATTGGAATGATACCAAATAATTAGAGTAACACTCGCACTTTTACAAGTTAAACCTGGATCACATATAACTGTCATTATTTTAATGCAAGTTTATATGCTATGTCTCCTTTAAAAAACAACAGCCTGCTTCATATTATACATTTCATACAAACAGTGCTTGCTTAATCATTAAATGTTATTTCTTTTAGTGCAATGGCGTTTGGTTGGAATACGTTGAGATTTTTTTTGTTGGTTTTTTTGGTGGTTTGGAGGGGTTTGAGTGATTGGTGTGCGGTGTGGAGGTGGCTTGGATTCACTTATGGGCATTTGTGTATGAATTGCAACTGACAGGTTGCTCATTCTCATGAAAACCAGCTTGAAACAACTTAGGGTCACAAGCACTTTTGTGATGCTGTGAAAGTTCTAAAATTCTAAGAACTGTCCAGGTTACTTCTACCTGTCTAAAAGTAAATAATCATAATATTTTGAATCATATGGTAAGATGTCAATGAGTACAAGTTAGACAATAAGCAAAAGACAGTGAATTGGATTCTAAACCACTTGTCAGTTATTAAATAGTTCTGAATGCTTGCTACTAATAGTATACTTGACATGCAATAGCATCCAGAACATTGTACTGTGCTATAAACAAAGTATAAAAATATAGTTTCTTACATATATAAAAGTTATTGTTGGAATGTTAGAAAAATAATTAGAGTAACATTCACACTTTTACAAGTTAAACATAGATAACATATAACTCATTCTTGTAATACAGGTTTATATTCTATGTCTCCTTTAAAAAATGACACTGTTTTATTGTAAACATCCTATACAGATCGTGCTTACTAAATCATTACATGTTATTTCTTTAAATACAATAGC
The DNA here is from genome assembly GCF_019279795.1 of Protopterus annectens. Lineage (NCBI taxonomy): Eukaryota > Metazoa > Chordata > Ceratodontiformes > Protopteridae > Protopterus > Protopterus annectens. The sequence goes on along the minus strand of NC_056732.1, from coordinate 1,235,865,739 downwards.
TTTTCAGGGGTTTACATACCTTGAAATGTTTTTTATTGTCTTTTTTAGTAGTTTCAAAGGGTTTGAGGGATTGATGTGTGAAGTGGAGGTGGCTTGGATTCACTCATGAATGTTTTTTTTTCTTATTTTCTTGTTTTGTTTGCATATTTCAATTCCAGTCATTTTACAAATCACAATTCAGTTATATAGTATAAAAAATGCAGTTGTATTTAAGTGCATCTTGTTGCAAGATAATTTGCAGTGTTACAACAAAATACACAATATAGATAACACTCTATATACAATATATACAAGTGCTACATAAAATCAACTTCTGATTAAGATTTGTGTCATAGTTTACATACTATTCATAACTGCTACATATAAGGTTTAGATTAGACACAGACTCACAAAAGGGTATGCCTTATGCCCTTTCCAGTTTACATTCAGAATAATTTGTCTTTTCTTGTCTATTTTTTCTTTTAAAATATGATCCAGGAGAAGACTCCAGTATTTTAGAAAACAGAAAAGCTTACTTTGGTTATTCATTAACAATTTATATGCTGATATATACTTTATTGCCATACTTCTGAAGCCCTCCCATGACAATTTGGTTCGAGGTAACCAATTCTGAGTAATGTACTATTTTACTAGAGTAATTAAAATATGCAGAATAAGTTTGGATAACGTTTGAGAGGTGATATGCAAAACTGCAAATTTCCATGATAGTGTGGATTTTTGATATCCCATCTTCTCTTGTCTGACTCTTAGTGAGCACCATAAGTTATAAGTACATTTACAGCTCCAGAAGATGTGGAAAAGGTCATCAATTTGTGAGTATCAACACGGGCAGTTTGGTGAAACTTCTGAGTTGAAATTGTTGAGTATTTCTGGGGTAAAGTAAGCATTGTTAGTTATCATTAATTAAGTATTCATGAGTTTCTTAAAAGGAATTAATTTTAATGTTGTTTCCATAGATTTAGATTTTTGCTTTTCAGTAATGTCTTTGAGCTTTTCAACCTAGTATTTTAAATACAAAATAGATGGTTGATATCTAAGGGATACTATAAACCTATATGCATTTGATAGCATTTTTTTTCCTTAAGGTTAGTAAGTTCCATAATGTATTGCACATATTTATGTCTTTTTCATTTACTTCAAAATCTCTTATTATTAAAGTACATAGTTCTCTAATTTGTCTTAGCATTATGATGTATCCTTTCAAATGGTTAAGATTATTCCTTGTGTTCTCTAAAGATTTTTTCATATATCTGTAAATATCTCAGAAATTTCATTTCTTAATGAGTGGATAGTTGTCCAAGTTTATCATCGCATTATTTAATCTGAGGTTTGGATTCAGATGTATTGGTTGTAACAGAATGTAAGTGTTTATTAAGTTTACTGCTTCCATAATTTTTTTGAAATTATTCTATGTTTTAATGATATATGAAATCTGCTATCCTTTAGATTTTCTTGATTTATAAATGGAAGAGCTTTGGGATTGATTTTACTGTTTTTGACATAGTCATACCATAATTTAATCAATTATTTACCCTTGGGATTATATTCAGCAACTTGAATGATCCTATCTGAACACATTATATCATATTAAAAGTTAAAGTGAGGTAGTCCCAGTCCTCCCTTTTCCTTAGGATACATTAACTTCTGATAGCTGATTCTAACAGATTTAGAGTACTAGATAAACTTAGCTAAAGCTACATTTAGTTTTCTAAAGAAAATTTTCTGAACTATTAAATTTGTTGCACTGAGATTAAATATCTTTGGGAGAATGTTAATTTTTATAATTGCTACTTTCGAAAGAAAGGCTACCATAATTTTTCCCCATTTCTGAATATCCTGTTCAATGTCTGCCCATATCTTTAGTAAATTATAGTTTTGGGTTATGTTCAAATGATATCCCTAAGTATTTTAGTAAGTATTTCAATTTTATTTCTGAAACAGGAAAATATGAATCTGTAGGACCTAATGGAGTGAGAGGGAAAGTTAGGGATTTTGTGGGATTAATTTCATAGTTTGAAACTTTTGAGAAGCTGTTAACTGAGTCTAGAATTTTGCTCGTCAGTGTTTGGGAATGGGAAATATAAGTTTAAAACATCAGCAAAGGCTGTTAGTGCAATTTTATTATTAAAATTTTCTGGAATACGATGGTACATTTTTTGGGTTATGAGTAAAAATAGAGGCTCTATGTATAAGTTAAAGAGGTACAGAGATAGTGGATGTCCTTGTCTGGTCCTGTTTAGAATTTTATTGGATTGGAATTTCTTTTATTAATGTATAGAATTGAGTAAGTACTCTCATATAAATTTTTTATGATATTTGTAAATTCTTGTGGTATATCAAAACAGGGCAGTATAGAAAATAAAAAGTTTAAGTTTACTTTATCAAAGGCTTTACATGCATCTCAAGCAAAGGCATAGATAGGGTTTTTATTTTGTTTAGATAGCAAGATCATTGTATCTAAGGTTAATGTGTTATCACATGTCTGCCTACCATTCATGAATCTCAACTGTCCAGGTGATATTATGTTTGGCAATCCTTTTTTCAGTCTGTTTGCAAGTAATGCAGCTAGAATTTTGATGTCTAGATTTATAAGAGAAATTGGTCTATAGTTTCCTGGGTTTTTGTTGTCAAATTTCTTTTAGGTACAAAGATTGTCTTTGAGTTATTGAAATGTAGATCTATAATGCCATATTCTCTTATATAGCTGCAGATTTTTACTAAACGTTTTGTTATCGTTTGTCCAAAGGATTTATAAAATTCAGCTGTATAACCATCAGGTCGAGGATGATTTCTTGTTGAATGAAAGGAGCCTAAAGTAGATCTTTTGATTTATCTTTAGGAAGTTCAGATTCTTTAGGAAAGTAGCTCTCTCTAATTCCATAGTTTCTAGCTTTTGTGGGCCATATAGTTTTGCCTATAAATCTTCAAAAAGTTTTAAAAATTTCTTGATTAGTATTATATGTGTTCTCTTGGTATTCAATTTCTGTTATCGTAGGTGCACTGTTGTTAACATTTATTATCCTTGCCAGTAATCCTGAGTACCTTGCTAAGGTTTTCATTTCTGTGAAAATAATTCTTCTGTATATATTATATATAATTCTTTTTGTAAGTTATTCATCTGTTCTTCCAGTACTGAGTTTGGGGTTTTTTTGGATTCATTCTTGTATTTTGACTATTTTCTCATTTAGTTTTATATCATTCTCTTTATATATTTTTTGTAGTATGACACTTTGTTTAATCAAAATTCCCTTAATCCTTGCTTTACTTGCTGCCCATTGAATATTATAAGGAATATCTGACATCGTTAAGTCATGATCAAGTTCATCTAATATGTTGTTAATTTCCTGTATTATATTCTTTTTCCTCTAGTAAGTTCATCTTTAGGGAATGGTTTCTACCCCATTTTTTCAGGATTAGATCACTAGGCCATCTTATTTTAATTGTAATGTTTGAGTGGTCTGAAAAAAAACAAGGTTCTGTACAATAGTTTATTTCCGACTTTAGGAATATTTCCAATATCAGAAAGAAATCTAATCTAAACCATGATTTATAACATTGGGAGTAGTATGTATATTTTATTGTAGATGGGTTATTACTCCATTAGCAATGCAGGTAAAATAGGTTAAAATCTGTTTTTAGATTGTTTACCACTATGGAGGCCTGGGTGTTATAAGTTTTGGTTTTACTTGTTCTATCTGTTATGGGGTCAGTTCCAGTCAACTCCTATTATATAGCAGAAGTTTAGAAATTGGGTTAGGATGTTATAAATTTCCATAATAAAATCTTGTTGTTTTGTACATGGACTATAAAGGCTCTAGAAAAGAAGTGGTTTCTGTAGACTAGAGCTTTTAACTGAAAAATAGCACCATCTTCCATTTATATTGGAGTCATGATGTATAATCATCTCTTTGAATGAGTTTTTAATTAAAATTGCAACCCCCTTACTGTTCATTTCATTACCTAATGCTATTATTGTTTTTATCCATTTTTTCTTCCTATCCTTCACCCAATGAATTCACTGGCTAACAAAGTTCGCAGATGACTGCAAACTAGGAGCCATAGTCAAGTCCCCAAATGATGTGGACATCCCACAGATGGGCCTCGCTGAGACAGATGCCTGGTGTCAGAACCATGACCTCAAGCTCAATGCCAAAAAGTGCAGTGTCATCCCCTTTGCTAAAAACTCTGTACCCATGAACTACCACATAGGCAGCAATCTACTTAACACTGAATGCGTGATAAGAGACCTTGGGACCCAGGTGGACAGTAGCCTCTCCTTTGATAGTCACATCGCCACAGTAGTCAGGAAGTCCTTCTACATGGCACACCTCATCATAAAAGGGTTTTCATCCTGGAAAAAAGAGGTCATTGTTCCCCTCTACACGACACTCATTAGACCCATTATAGAGTACAATGCCCCTTTTGGAATGTACCTCACAAGACATCTGCAGCAGCTGGAAAGGCCACAGAAATACCTCACAAAGAGGATTACTGGCCTCAAACAAATGCCCTACACTGACCACCTCAAAAAACTCCAGCTTTACTCCGTAGCATATCACCTACTCCGAGGTGATCTCTGCCTAACATATAAAGCTATGTCAAACCCAGAGCCGTTGGACATGCTACATCTAAAGAAATCCCAATCCCTTTGAGCTACATGCTCTAGGGACCTAAACCTTGTCACCACAATAAACAGGACATGCTGGAGGGATAGATTCCTGTCCCAGAGACTTCCCATACTCTGGAACAGGCTACCCATCTATGTCAAGCAATGTTCTTTATTAGCACTCTTCAAGAAAAATCTTGATGAGTGGATGAGAAATAGGAAATACACCCTGGGGATCACTTCTGTGTCTCTGCTCGACAGTGGCACAGGAAAATAACTTTCTTGGGTGGCGTAAGCCAGGGAACCTTGTTGGCTAGGCTTATGTAGGCCCTTGGGCTGATAGACTAGTACCTACCTATGAACCTATGAATATTCATTTAACATGTGTTTCTTGTATAAATATAACATTACTGTCTGCTTTAAAAGCTAATTGCATAAATAATTTCCATTTCTTTTTATCTTGTATGCCTTTCACATTCCATGAATCAATTATCCACATCCCTTTTTCTTTCTTTTTCCCTTAATGTTAATTAGTTTTGATGTCTTCTTCTTGTGTTCATATGAATATTTTTTATAGTGTAAGTATGTATTTCTCCATTCATGTAGCACTTAACTCTTCCAGCTGTATTCCTGTGCCTTCCCACAAAACTACCATGTCCAGAAGAGGTTAACAATTTACAACCATGAGTTATGTTACTTTTTTTGTAAATTATTTTTATGATACCTTTATTTAATAATTTTTTCAGAACCTTTGTATTACAAAAACCAATAACTTGGTACACAAAGATTAGCATATCTTGCCAGACTCACATTTTCCTGACCCACAACTCCATCTTTAAAAGTACTTCCTTAATTATATCACCTTCATTTTAAACTGTTTTTAACTTTGAATGACCTTGTTTTAGTATTTTTGTATTTCTTCATTTTTCACTGACTTAAATGTTTGCAGTACTGTTTCTTGATTTGCATTTTTCATGTGATTTAGTATATCAAGAAACAGTTCTGCAAACATTTAAGTCAGTGAAAAATGAAGAAATACAAAAATATTAAAAGTGCAGAGCTGTAGTAACTACAGAGGGATTAAATTGATCAGTCACAGCATGAAGTTATGGGAAAGAGTAGTGGAAGATAGGTTAAGAAGGGAGGTGATGATTAATGATCAGCAGTATGGTTTCATGCCAGGAAAGAGCACTACAGATGCAATGTTTGCTCTGAGAGTGTTGATGGAGAAGTACAGAAAAGGTCAGAAGGAGTTGCATTGTGTCTTTGTAGACTTAGAGAAAGCATATGACAGGGTGCCTAGAGAGGAGTTGTGGTATTGTATGCGGATGTTGAGAGTGTCAGAGAAGTATGTAAGAGTGGTACAGGATATGTATGAGGGTAGTGTGACAGCGGTGAGGTCTGCGGTGGGAGTGATGGATGCGTTTAAGGTGGAGGTGGGATTACATCAAGGATCAGCTCTGAGCCTTTTCTTATTTGCAGTGGTGATGGATAGGTTGACAGACGAGATCAGACAGGAGTCCCCGTGGACTATGATGTTTGCAGATGACAATGTGATCTGTAGTGAGAGTAGGGAACAGGTGGAGGAGAACCTGGAGAGGTGGAGATATGCTCTAGAGAGAAGAGGAATGAAGGTCAGCAGGACTAAGACAGAATATATATGTGTGAATGAGAGGGAGGATAGAAGAATGGTGAAGATGCAGGGAGTAAAGGTGACGAAGGTGGATGAGTTTAAATACTTGGGATCAACAGTTCAGAGTAATGGTGAGTGTGGAAGAGAGGTGAAGAAGAGAGTACAGGCAGGATGGAGTGGGTGGAGAAGAGTGTCAGGAGTGATTTGTGACAGACGAGTACCAGTAAGAGTGAAAGGGAAGGTCTACAAGAGGGTAGTGAGACCAGCTATGTTATATGGGTTGGAGACAGTAGCACTGACAAAAAGGCAGGAGTTAGAGCTTGACATGGCAGAGATGAAGATGTTAAGATTTGCACTGGGAGTGACGAGGATGGACAGGATTAGGAATACGTATATTAGAGGGTCAGCCAAGGTTGGAAGGTTTGGAGACAAAGCCAGAGAGCCAAGATTACATTGGTTTGGACATGTGCTGAGGAGGGATGGAGAGTATATTGGGAAAAAGATGCTAAGGATGAAGCTGCCAGGTAACAGGAAAAGAGGAAGGCCTAACATAAGGTTTATGGATGTGGTGAGAGAGGACATGCAGGTGGTTGGCGTGACAGAGCAAGATGCAGAGGACAGGAAGAAATGGAAACAGTTGATCCGCTGTGACGACCCCTAACGGGAGCAGCCGAAATAAGAAGAAGAAGTATGTCAAGAAACAGCAGTTACAATTATGCCAACCCATACTTCTCATTTAAGATAATTAACATATATACTGTGCTGATTCTTGATCATTACTTGGGACAACAATCATAGACCATAAACATTTTGCAAGATTTCAATACTTTGCCTTTTCGTGTCTCACCATTGACTGACTATATGGGTACCCTTGGTGTCTAAGGAGGCTGGCTATATCAATCTGCTTTTAGATGCAAACAAAAAGGTAGTAATTGTATCACGAGGTATTTCATAATAAAACAAAAGTATTTGTAGAGGTTTAACAATATTCAAGCAACCATCAAATTACTTGTCTCCCATTGCTGTAACATGAAATATAACCTATCAAGACAGCTGTGTTGCCTTTAATATTTGATGCATATTAACAAAAATATTTTCCTGACATTTACATTTAACACAAGAAACAGTTTGCACTTGTTTGAAAAATACTTCTGTCAGCCAGCATAAGGAGCATAATATATGAAATTATTATTGCATTTCTTCATAAGAATGAATTGTGTCATCCTTGCCCCTTTGAAAATAAGCTCTTGTCATGTTTTCCCTTCTTTTGAGGTTATGTGTTGCAATTTGGCTCCTTTATTCGGAGCTCCAAAGTACATAAAAAAAGAACATTTCAAATTTCTTTTGTTTTTTAACCATCAGCATTTTACATGTAGTTTCTAATACATACATATAGTATATCCAACACTTTATAGTCACTAAAATTTCAGTTTGAGAATGAGAGAGAATTTGGTAATGTAATACTGTTCATGTGTTTCTTGTATATTTGCAAAAGCAGTAGTAAGAGAAGCAACTGTAACATTTTTTCCTGATGACTAATTTACAGTTTAGTATTACTTCCTATAGAATTTACTGGAGTTACAAGGGTTATTGAGTATTTATTTTAGCCATATTTAAAATCCCTTGTGACATAATTGTATAGCTTGCTTCTTAGACAAAATCCATTGGCACACCAGTTATTACAATTTTTGTTTTCCATATGACTGTGACTTATACCATGCTTCTCAGATATGTGGCAAGAGCATGCTTTTTGCCAGCTAAAAGAAAACTTGAATGAATCAATTCTTATTTTGTTATTCTGTTTTATGTGACAAAATATGCTACATTACAGCTCCTTTATTAAACTAGAGCTTTGTACCTCATACAGCAATGGACATTTTTACCTTCCAAAATTAGTGTATAACTGTTATGTTTTTATGACCAGAGAAAATGTCTTGATTGCCAAATGTCATACTTTATACTTTTCATCCAATAACTCATTTTGATCTTTCTGGATTTGATTACTGTTTTGGAAACACTAACCAAAGTCTGTTGAAAACAAGATACATTACTTTTTCTTTTGCCATCAGGTTATTTAACTGTATATTTGACCTCTTCAGCTATGAATAGTCCAACTCAAAGTAGAGGGAAAAGATTGGAGTGTTACTTATCAAAATGGCCATGTAGGCAACTGGTTCCTTTTAATATTTAACCGAACAAACACTTCATTCTGTTTTTTGGGTACCCCCTTCATTTAAAGGAACATAATGTCCCCTCTGCACTTTTTTCTTATTTATTTATTTATTTTAAATCTGGTCCTTTTTGCACCATTTCTTACCAATTCTTCCCTATACGGTTTATTCAGGTTATAACATCTGGCAGTTCATTGAAGATTTTCATAAACAGTGCCGATTCAATCACGTGGATAACATTCTTATGTTGGAAGATTAATATATTTGGATGCCTCATCTGCAACTTGATTTTTTTTTTGCTATTAGATAAGCACAAAATGGAGATAATTGTTGTTTTTGACGTTTTATTTGGAAGGGTAAGTACTGCACAAATGATATTTTGCTTCCATTCCATGAAATAGATTTTTTCTTGCTACCATTAGAATTTTATAAACTTCTTGATGGTTAACAATTTTGCATAAATTTGTCTTGGTTTGTCCAAGTTTTGGGTTTTGTGAAGAGCTTGGTGTGATCTTTCGATCACCATCTCACCGGCTTCTGAATCATTTTCTAAAAGGTGTCCCACAACTTGCCTTACTGTCTCTGCTAGTTGTACTTGTTCATATTTTAATGAGATACCTCAGATTAGTATATTGTTCGTCATACTTCTTGCCTCCAAGTCAGTGATTTTCTGTTGCATCTCATGGATCTTCTTGGCATTTGTTTTGTTTTCTTTTTGAATTTGGTCTATTTTTATTTTGTTTTTGAACACTATCACTTCAGTTTTTTATATTTGGGATGCTATTTGACTTAATGTGTTTCTGAACCCTAAAAGTTAGTCCAAAAATTTTGAATGGCTATTTGGAGAGGTAGTAATGAAGATTTTATGTCATCTAGGTTGGGTGTTTGCTCCTCTTTAGAGTTTGTAGAGAGCTTCGTGTTCTCCTTCTCATAGGTTCATAGTTTAGTACTAAGCTAACTGCCCTTGTGAGCCATTTTAAGCCTAGCCAATTATCCCTTGTGAGACTCAAACCCTGCACCTTGTGTTTGTAAGGCAAGCACCTTAGCCATTAAGCCACACTCCCAACCCCTTTGGTTTGGATCTTTGCCTTTTAATTATAGTTTCTTTTTTAGGCATAACCACTTGGGAGTATTTAGTTTTAACCATCTGTGCTTCCATTATTTCAGTTTCGCTCATCATTTTGATCAGCTCAGCCTCTATTTCTTTTTCTTTTTCTTTTTATTTGACTTATCAGGCCATTATTGCATATTTGCACTGGTGCAGTTTGCTTAGAAGAAATTTTATTTAATACTTCTCAGGATATTCAATTTAACTCTTCACTGGAGGCATTGTTTTGGTTGCAGATGTGTTATTTACCAAAGAGAATGTTTTTGAACCTTATTTTTCATGGCTTTCAGTGGTTTTATTTCTTGTTTTTGCAGGGCTGCTTCATTAAGGTGCTCACCAGAATGCTGCTATCTTGGAACCTCAACTCGTGAATGCTTTTGTGTGAATTGTAGCTGATAAACTGTTCATTTGTCATGAGGACCAGATTGAAGTAGCTTAATTAGAATCATGAGCACTTTTGTGATGCTGTGTGAGTTCTAAAATTCTAAGAACTGTCCAGGTTACTTCTTCCTTCTAAAAGTGAATAATCATATTTTTAATCATATGCTAAGATGTTAATGAATACAAGTTAGATAATAAGAAAAAGACAGTGAATTGCATTCTAAACCACTGTTAGTTATTAAATATTCTAAATGCTTGCAGTATACCAAAAGGATAGTTTATATACTAGCCAATATAATGACACTTCTGATAAACAATTAAGATTGTGTTTGTCTGTTATTGTCACTTTTTAATGATAACAAAACTTAATAACTCAGAACGATTTATTATGGAAAATTTGAATCTTAAAAGGGAAGATTTTTTCAAATGTTTGTTCAGATACTATTAGACATAACATTTAGGGAAAAAATAAGACTGATTCTAACAGTAGTACTAGATTAAAGAGTATCAAATACATAAGAGTAAATAGAAATGTTCAGTTATATGACAGTCTACACTAGGATTATAGCTAAAATATAAAACCTAGGAATATAGTAATAGTACAAGACACAGTATACAAACAGAAATAGAAGGAGATCATAAAAAGTAAATATATATATATAGTTAAAGAATATAAATATGTTTACAAGGGTGGGAAGTTGGCATAGTGGTTAAGGTTAAAGGCACATGGGGCAGCATTTGCTTCTCACATGGGGCAATTGACTGGGCTTGGAATGGCCTATAAGGACAGTTAGCCTGGTACTAATTTATGAACTTATGATCCTATGTACAACATATTTACATGTAGTAAATAAAATAGAAAAATATAAAATCATCTAACCTATAAATTAATAAATATGAAAGTAACAACTGCCTTCCTCCCTATAGTAGACCAGGGAGATAATGTGAGGTACAGGGAAAGATGACTGTAGAGATATTCAGTTTGATCAACTTATTATAAAGATTCTGAACACCAGTTTAGCTTTTTCTATTCATAATAACTCACTGATGGGCTTTTTTAAGATGATGAATACTAAAAAATGAGAAACATTACTATGAATCAGAAGCATTAGTTAATCTTTGTTAGTCTAATGAAGAGTTTGAGAGGTAGTTTGTTCATTCTTTTCAACAAACTAGGAGTAAGCTATTGCATGGTAGAATTTTTTAGGGTTATATCATTAGGTTATCTTTTATTTGTTTCAAATGTTTTGTCCATAGCTGAAGATTCATATTGCTATACATAAAGTATATAATAGGTTCTGTACATAAATGCAATTTCATCATACCTGTGTTTCCCCCCTTATATAAATGCCTGATTTTAAATGCATATTTATTAATATTAATGAAGTGAATAATCCAGTAACGAAAGGGAGTCTGTTCAAATACTTCCAATTACATAAAGCTCAAATAGTATTTCTACAGGAAACACATTTACATAATAAAGATGTAAATAAACTTTCAGTAAAGAATTATTTGGTTTTAGCAGGTTCTTGCTTTTGTAAAAGAAAAGGCACCCTCATTTTATGGAAGAACTCCCCCGTAAAGCCTAAAGTAAAAGGGACATATGTTGGTAAAAATGTATGTTAAGCATTGTTATGACTGAGTGGAACAGAAAACTATATACATTAGTGAACTCTTATTGGATTCCTGGGGCTGGAGTTAAAGTTGCAAAAAGTTACTGAGATATTATAGCCTATTACATGAAAGGTGTATTCATAATGGCTGGTCATTTTAATTATATTTTATCAGACAAAGATTACACTGCAGATAGAAATCTGAGAATCATATCTCCAGCCAAACACTTAATGAATTTTGTAAATCTAATGAATTTAAAGGATATATATGAGCTAAGGAAAACAAACTCACTTCAGTTTAGCCATTATTCATATTGATATGGAGCACAAACAAATATTGATAACATTTTTGTCTCAAACAATCTGTTATCACATATTACACTAGTTTCAATAGTTTTATGTTCATTATCAGACCATAAAGCTATAACATTAAATAATGTTTAAAAAACTGGAAATTTAATACATCACAGGAGATTATGAGAATACATTATTAAAATAAAAGGATTCATGGATTGGTATGTTAAAGAGATCAAATATTTCCTAGAAATAAACATGAATGGTGAAGTAACTGACATTGTCCTGTGGGATTCACTAAAGGCTTACCTAAATGGAAGAGTTACAAGCTGGCATATTAGTAAAACAAGAGAATGAGACAAAGAATTGAATACGCTACAGGCCAAAATCGATGCACTAAAGTTAAATCTAAAACCAAATGACATTATCAGTAAGTCTGAACTTAAAAATTTAAATACAAAATATATTGAAATTCTAAATTATAAAGTTTCAATAAACCTGAAAAAAATTAAACTTCAGGCATATTCAGTAAACCCTTTAAGCTTGCATAAACTTGCTCTTAGATCAAAGAAAATGAATAAACTAAATCTCATCAAAGACATTATAGCTGATATAAATAATAAAAAACAAAAGTAGAACAGATATTAAAGATATTATTGAGGGCTTTAAAATATTTTCTGAAAATATAAATAATAATACAACTAACTTAAGATAATGATGATACAGATGAAACTTTTCTAAGGAAAAATATAAATAATAAATTAAAAAGTGAACAAATAAAAAAATGATAAACCATTCACTTTAAAAGAAATAAAAGATCAAATAAAAAAAATTAAGAAATAATAAGGTGCCAGGCTTAGATGGTCTTATACTAGAACTATAGAAAATACTACCAAATGATGCAATTAAAATATTAGATAAGGTCTATAAAGAAATATAGACAATTGCTAAAGTCCTCCATCGTGGAAATATTCCCTTATATTACCTATGTTAAATCAAGATAAGGATCCTACAAAGTTTTCCTCATACAGACCTTTTCACTTTTAAATATGGACTATAAGATATTCATATCCATTTTAGCTAACAGAGTTAATCTACGTATAACTAAACTGATTAACAATTATCAAACTGGGTTTATTTTAAATAGACACACAGGATAATATAATAAGAATACATACATTAATAGATTATACAAATAAAAGTAAAAAAGAACTTTCTATCATTAGTCATGATTGAGATGAGGCTTTTGACTCAGTTAATTTATTGTGCTTGTTTAAAACACTTAAAGTGCATAATTTCTCACCTGATCTAATTGCATTAATTTCTAAGTTATACAATAACTCTTATGTGTATGCTAAAACAGGTAAATTTCTTTCCAATTCCATTAAATTACAAAAAGCACAAACTAGGCTGTCCATTATCACCTTTACTTTTTGCATTAGCTACAGAACATTTTGATAATAGTATTAGATCCAATAGAAATTAATGGTATTAAAATAAAAGATTTCAAACTAAAGATTCAACTCTTTGCTGATTATATTTTACTAACAATAGTAAATATAGAAACTTCATTAGAACGTATAATTAGTTCTATGAGTCAGTTTGAAGAAATCTCACACTTAAGATTTTATCATAATAAATCAAGTAATTATTAATCAATAAAAATTTAAAAAATTCATACAAAAATATTCTAAATTCAATTGGAATAACAATCAAGTGAAATGCTGTGGTATAACAATTACGTCTAATAGTAAAGAAATTATACAAACTTTCAACAGGCTGTTGATAAAATGTTAAGTTTAGTCACAAATTGGAACAAATTCTTCTTTACCATGGAAGAACGATTAATGCTTATTAAGATGATAATTATTCTCCCTACAAATATTGTTTGTCTTACAATCTTCAGTACTCTCTCCACCAAAAAACTGATGCAGAACATAAATAATGTTCTAATTATTTATTTTTTTTGACATTCTAATATACTAAGAGTTACCTTTGATTGGCACAGAAAAGGTTGCTATAATGGTGGAATAGGATTCCCTGATATTTAATTTTATGCTACTTCAACCATTGTAATAGTTATAGCATTGTGAATAAATTCATCCTACAATTCAAACTGGAAACAAATACATCAAGAAATATTATTAGTAAATAATAAATATATCACAACCAATCATAAACAAATAGTACCTAATAGTTTTGTCTAGTTATTAAAAGATTTTTGTATAAATGGTATTACAGCCACAATTCCATATTTAAATAACAATTTCCTCTTTCCAAAAGTCCACATATTCTACCCATTGTATTAAGCATATTCTATGTTTCCAACTGCATATAAAAATGGCTGCTTAGAAACGCATAACTTCAACAAAATGATAGTATTGAAACAGCAAAGTAATTTAATTTATTGGCATCAATTCTTAAAGGGTACTGTTATATACACTGTTGAAAATTTAAGGTCCAAATACAATCAAGATTCTGAGAAATGATTAATTTTACAGATATTTAGAGACTTTATGAACATAGAAGTAAATAAGGTATTTAACCTAGATGAGAAATTGTACCCCAAATTATTGGAATTCTTAATAAATATCAATAATAATGCAATGAAATATAAATTATATTTGTTCCAAATTTATAAACTGTTTATTTTTGATAGGGGAGAGAATTACAATGGGCCTGTAGGTATTAAACTCTGCAGATGTGCTACTTTTATGTGAAGCTATACTAAAGGATTTTTTTCCAGCTGGAGGGAAAGTATTTTTTTGGATATAGATCTATTTATCAATTTAGTCACTTGAAAAGCAATTGCATCTGCAGCCACGTTTAAGTAGTCTGAGAGGAGTTGCTTAGCAGCTAGCATGGTTGGCTTTAGCTAATGTAGGAGTTTGTTAATGATGGAGGTAGGTACTGGGCTGAAGTCAAGTAGCTAAGGATATATAGCAGAGGCTGCAAGTACTGAGAGGGTAGTGGAAGTATAATTGGTTGTGAGACAATATAGTTTGTGTAAAACAGTTGCTAAACTGCGTGTGAATTGAAACAGTAGAACTGCTGGATTTAGCAGTGGGGTTGGTAGTTTTGCCTAGATATAAAATTTGTTTATGGATGTTCAAAAGAGTTTTGAGTTGTTCTGATGTTTATTTTGGGGGGTGTTATAATAGGGTTGCTTGTCATGTTTTATTTGGGTATTTTGTCCTATGCCTTAGTTGCGTGAAAAGTTGAAATGTATTTTGTGTTCTATTTTTGAGTCACTCTTTCCTGATTTTGTCACACTGTAGAATTAATTTCTTAGTTTCCTTTGTTAGCCATGGTGCAGGATTGGATTTGACCCTTTTGGCACATACTGGGGCAAGATTATTGAGAATGTTTAGGAATCTCTCATTGAAGTGTGTGATAGCATATCTAAGGGTATAGATTTTAGTATTTTTCAGTTATATACTGTTAAGGATTTGATAAAAGTATGTCTGTCAAAGTTTTTTGTGTTCCAATTTTGCTTGCAAATTATGCATTTACTGTGGGTAATAAAACTCCTGAGAGCATAAGTAGGTTGATGGTCACTTAGGCTACCTGGAAGGCTACTGGCTGCTGTAATTTTGTTGGGTCTACTAGTAATAATCCACTCTAAGGTTGATTGCCTACAATGACTTTTCTGGACTCTAGTAATTGATGTAATTAACTATGTAAAGCTGTATAGGCTTTTGGAATCAGGTTGGCTGTTGCTATTGATAAGTTTCCATTCTATATTTAGGTCTCCTAGTATTATTGTTTTATGCTTTATATAGTGGGATATCCAGTGTATTATATTTTCCACAGCAGTAATGCTTTTACCTGGTGGGATACTTATGGCTACTAAACAAACATTTTCTAATATTTGATTTTGAGGTGTGATATACCTAGTTATGCATTATTAAACTGTCATATAAATTTCTCCAAGTCTTTTGGGTTTCTAATACTATGATGGGACTGGACCCCATTCCTAAGTCAAAGTATGATTAAAGTTCATGAAATTAGTATTTTTCGATCTTTGATGTTAGCCAGAAGTGCTGTTTGCAGCACCCGCAATATGCCCAGAATGGACCCCGTTCTGCACTTCATATGGAGATACATGTATTGGTAACATATCTAAGTACGATTGTAAAGTTCTTTCTTATAAGCCCTATTGCTCCTTCTACTACTGTTGGAACTATCTGGGTATGCTTCTTCCACAGTGTCCTCATTTCTGCCTGTAAGTCTTGGTATTTTATGACTTTGTGTCTCTCTGTACTTAAGACACTGTAGTCACTGGATGGTGCAATTTCAATGATCAATGCTACTTTTGTCTTCTTTTCATGGATGGCTATATCTGGTTTTCTCACATCTATTTTTTTTAACTGTTGGTAATGGGTGATCCCATATGATGTAGACCATCATTTTCTATAATGCTTTGTGGCTCATGGTTCCAGTGTTTTTTAGCTACTTCAATATTATAATATTTGCACAATCCCCCAGTGCAACAGTCTTGCCACATTATTATGCCTTTCAGTATACAGTCATTCTGAAATTAGTGTATCACACCCAACAAAAAGATGTGCAACTGTTTCCAATCCTGTTTTACAAAACCTGCCACATGTTCAATGGACTTTATAAACCAACATGTATGTAGTCTACTACCCTAGGCCACCAATATTAACCTTTTGTCTTTTGGTTTAAATACACCTATCCTTAACCATTCCTGCATTCGGCCCTGATCCACATGAGGATGTACCAGGAGTTTTCTGTACTTGCAATTATATTTATGTATATTCTAAATTTCTTGCCTTATCACCTGATCCTTCACCTTATATTCTTTCTTTTTTTTTTTTTTTGGGTACATGAATTTGCTGCCTGATTTTTATCTACTCCTGGTTTGATTTCCATTCCTGCTTGACACCAATATGCTTCTGCTAAACTAAGCAGGGAAATCATCTTAGACTTATTCATTTCATGTTTTAAAACCTTCACTATGTTTGCATCTTGTGAAGTCAGCAGATATGTATGCAGTCCTACGATTGCAGATCTATACATGTAATCATTTTCGATGAGGGTCACCGCCTTCAGAACTGGGAATACATAATTTTGGTATACAATGATTTTTATAAATCATTCGATAAGCCTGATGCATTTTTCTTGTTTGCCTGTCCAAATGATCCAATACCTTTTAGAGCCAGTCAGTCACTCCAAAACTGTAAGTTAAGACAGGAAGAGCAAATTGGTTTATAGTTTGGACTTTGTTCCTTGATGTCAAAGCTGTTTTCAGTATTAAGTTTAGTCTTGTAAAATATTCCTTGCTAAGTTTTATTCTCATTTGTTTGTGCTTTATTGTTGAGTTTTGATGGATTCCCAAATATTAATACACTCCCTCTTGCTCACGTTCTTTTATATCACATTCCTGCCCCAAACTGATGTTTTCTTGGTGCTGCAGCTTTCCTGCTTTAAAGGTTGCTTTTGCACATTTATCAAGACCAAATGACATTCTTGTAACATCTGAAAAAGTTTTGACCTCTTGTAGTTTTGCTTTCAGTTCCTCATCTGACAAACTATACAGTGTTAAATCATCCACAAAAAGAAAATGAGACGTCTTTACACTTTGTTGCTTTTGGGAACCAAATTGTAGCCATGAGTATTCCCCTTTGAATCTTTATGACTGGAATAAAAAAAAAGTGTCCTTTATAATGGCTTAACTGCAGAGTGGTTTGAATTGTTTCATTGTCGATGTAATATGTTCAATCAGTGTATGGTGTATCTTATACATTTGCAAGCACTCTTATCTATGTATGAAGGATGCTGGCAAATGCTTTTTGGTAGTCTATCCACAGCACTTATTCACCACATAATCACTACTTATATTCTTTCCCTTTTTACAGTTCTCTTTGTTTAATAAAAAATGCTCCTTTGTGCCATATTACTTCCTTTTGTTACCCTTTTGTTCTACTGCCGTGACTGAGTTTTCTTCCAAATGACTATAAGCTCTGTCAGCATCAATTCCAGTGTACATCATTAGAAGGTAAGTGATTTGTCTGTAGTTTTTAGGATAGCTTGCAGGTTCGCTGTTAAGGAGGAGTATTGTTTTTCCTGTTGTTAACCAGGTTGGAATCTGTTTGGGGTGCACATATAAATAGTTCTTACTCATGGCTAAATCGTCATGTAAAGATGCCAATACTTTTAGCCAGAAGTTAGGTACTGCATCTCTACTTGAGGTTTTCCATATAGGATCTTTTCTTAATTTTGTTTCAATTTCTGTGGATGTTACTTCATCCCATTTCATATCCTGTACATTTGAACTTCTTATTCTTTTACTTCTTCTATCCATTCAGCATATTTGTTATTTTCCACAGGAGCGTTATAGATATTTCTCCAAAATTTCTCTATTTTTTTTCTTTTTTGGTGGTATTCCTATTCCTTAATTTTGTTTCAATTTCTGTGGCCATTACTTCATCCCATTTCAAATCCTGTGCATTTGAACTTCTTATTCTTTTATTTCTTCTATCCATTCAGCATCTTTGTTATATTCCACAGGAGCGTTATAGATATTCCTCCAAAATTTCTCTATTTTGTTCTTTTTTTTGTGGTGTTCCTGTTCTTTTTGCCTTGTTTCCCAATTCTGTTTAAAACTGCTGTGGGTCATCAATAAATTGGTAATTTTATACTTTTCCTTTATATGTATCTGCATAACTTCTAAGTTTTTCTGCCTGTGCTGATATCTTTAGCTTACTATTTGCAATAGTGTACAATAGATCTTGATCTGTTCTGATACTGCACATTGCTTTTATCAAGTCTATCTTTCTTAGTATTTTTTTGATCTGTTCCCTCTTCTCTTCTCTTCCAGCGGTGATACTTCTTGTCTTAACTGCTTTACAGTTTTCTCTATCTGATACTTCCATGATGGCATGTGATTTCTCCCCTTCCTTTCCCTTACTGCACTGTGTTTTTTTGGTAAGACTTTATCTGTTATTAATTTAGCTGCACAGTGATATAGCCTATTTACTTCTGTTATATTGCATGAATATCAATGAACAGTCCTGATTACTGCATTTATTTGTTTCATCAAACTTCTATTATTTTAGGTCTTATTGACTTTATGTAGTCTTTCTTTCATTGATCTTAATAATTCTATTCATCTCTATCAAATCAGACAACTCCTCCCTTACATCATTTTCTTCTAAACTGAGGGCACATTCCTTGTTCTCCATTACCTGAGGGCATTCTACAGAAATTTCCAGAGCATCTTAATGTACCATATTCTCTTCAGTTTCATCCTGTGTCGTCTGTTGCCCTTTCATATGGGAACTCACCGGCCTATCACTCCACAACATTAACTGCATCAGAGATGCCACAGTTTCCTGTTCTTTCCCTTGCTGTGCAACTCCAGCTGAATTTTTATATTGGTTTCTTACTGAAGGCTCCAAAGTATCTTCATATGGTAACTGGGCAGATGTTTCCCACTCCACTGGTTTCTCTTTAATTTGGGGATTCAGTATTCTAGCCTGCTGTGGTATTATCAGAATTAGATTTTCTAAATTAAATCCTTCAATTCACAAGTAATCCATAACCTAAGGCTTCTGTTTCTTTAACTCCTCCATTACTAATCTTCCTTTCTTCTTTCCCTCTTTGTTTTCTTATGTTTTGTATTATAAACCTTTCCCTATCTAGATGCCTTTGCCTGTATTTTTCTTCAAATATCTTTGGTGCTGCTCTTTTTGCATTGATTAGTTTTGCTTTCTCCATTGCACAAATATTTCAACATGTTAAATCTCTTTTGCTTTCCTCGTCCGTATATCTTCTTCAAATGTCTTCTTCTCCTCTTGCTTCTCCTAAGTTTGGAGGCGCATTATTCCATCACGCTGTGATATAACTTGTGTTAGACCTTTTACACTTTGAAGGTATTCCTTAACTTTAGCTTCTATTTTTTTAACTTCTACTTTATTAATCTTCTGTTCTGCTTTCCTCCTTTGTGATCTAATTTTTTGTACTGTGAAATATTGCCTATATTTCTTTTTGAATTTCTTTGGAGTTGCTTTTTCTCTTGATTAATTTGGCTTTCTCCTTTCCATAATATTGCACCATATCAGATTTCTCTTTCTTTACCATGTCCATATTTCCTTTTTTATAGCTTTTAAAATATTTAGACTTTGTTATTTAAATTTTTGTCCTTCCTCAGTTGCTTTGTTTTCCAAACAGCCCAGGGTCTATATGTTTTCCATGAATCTGTTCTATTAATGAATGCAAATTTGCATTTGAAGCTTTTCATACTTTTTCTTGGGCAAGTATTTTTCTTTCCTCTAATTTCTCTCAGTCTTTTTGTATATCTTCTGTCCAGAAATTCTGGGCTTCTCGCATACTACTAACAATACAGAATTTCTTTCTTATTCTCATTAGTCCACTCTATCATCATTTTTTGTGATTTTTGTGGACTACTACTTCCTTCTGCAATGGGTGGGGGGGAGGGCATCCTCCCCCTGAGCCTGGCCTAACCCCATTGTAGGAATGTACCCATGTCCTGAGGATTCAACACTGTCATTTTTTTCCAGTACGCCTACCAGGATTGGTCATTTTTTTATCCTGGGACTTGTACACCTACTTGTCTTTTTTATTTTTTAACTTACTTCTGTCCATGATATATGCTATATAAAATACAATCTATATATCAGTGTCATCTTGGTGAGATTTTTGAAAAAAAAAACAAAGTCTGCTTTGTGAAGGTTCATAGGTTGGTACTAGGCTATCGGCCCTAGGACCTATACAAGCCTAGCCAAACAATTCCCTGGATATTTCTTCCCACAATATTTACTTCCCTGGACCCCTGTTTAGCAGGGCAACTGACATGATTCCTGGGGTGAATTTCCTATCTCCCATCCAATCGTCAAGGTTCCTTTTGAAGAGGGTCAGGGAGGCGCTCTGCTTGACATGTATGGGCAGTCTATCCCAGAGTATGGGGAGTCTCTGGGTCAGGAACCTATTCCTCCAGCATGTTTTGTTCATTGTGATGACAAGGTTTAGATCCCTGGAGCGTGTGGCTCTGAGGGATTGGGATTTCTTTAAGTGAAGCATGTCCAATAGCTCAGGGTTTGACATGGCCTTGTATGTTAAGCAGAGATCGCCTCTGAGTAGATGATATGCCGCAGAGAATAGCTGGAGTTTTTTAGATGGTCAGCATAGGGCATCTGCTTTACTCCTGTGATTCTTTTAGTGAGATATTTCTAAGGCCTCTCCAGCTGTTGCAGATGTCTTGTGAGGTACATACCAAATGGGGCGTTGTACTCTATAATGGGTCTAATGAGGGATGAGTACAGTAGGACAAAGACCTCCTTTTTTCTGGATGAAAAGCCCTTAGTGATGAGGTGTGCCACATGGAAGGATTTCCAGACTGTTGTGGTGATGTGGTTATCGAAGGTGAGACCACTGTCCACCTGTGTCCCTAAGTCTCTCATCACACTTTCGGTGTTTAGTGTACTGCCACCTATGTGGTAATTCATGGGTACATGTTTTTTCCCAAAGGGGATAACTATACATTTCTTGGCATCAAGCTTGAGCCCATGGCTCTGGCACCAAGCATCTGTTTCTGTAAGGCTCTTTTGTAGAATATCCACATCATTTGGGGATTCAATAATGGCTCCCAGTTTGCAGTCATCTGCAAACTTTGTTAGCCAGAGTCCCTTAGTGTTGGCCTGTACTTCAGAGAAGTAGATGCCAAACAAGAGTAGTCCCAGGACTGAACCCTGAGGTACTCCACTTGTCACTTATCTGGAGCTGGATTTGGAGTGGGCTACTTTTACAGTCTGGGTTCTGTCAGTAAGCTAGTTGGCAACCCATCGAGTGACGTAGGGATTTATGCCCAGCTTAGTAAGTTTATCTATGATTCCAGAGTTGGGGATGGTGTTGAAGGCCTTGGTGAGGTCCAGATAGGCTGCGTGGACCACCTTACCCACATCCACAGCTCTGGAGACTGTTTCAAAGAAGTCAGTCAGGTTCAGGAGACAAGAGCGGCCCTTCACGAACCCAAACTGGGTGGGGTCCAGTGTTTGAAGTTTGCCAATGTCTTTGTTTATAAGTTCCATGATAATGCGTTCCATGCCCTTGCAGATCAGGCTCGTCAGACTGATGGGACGGTAGTTCCCGGGATCCAAGCTGCATCCCCCCTTGTGGAGTGGGATAACTGTAGCTGTGCGCCACTCAGTGGGCACGAAGCCTGAGGTGAGGCTATGATTAAACATGACATTTAGGTGAGGTGCCATTTCATTTTGTAGTTCATGCAGTACACAGCCCGGGATGTCATCTGGTCCCATGGATGCTGTATTCTTAGCTTTGGAGAGTGTGGTTTCTACCTGTGTGGCTGTGGTTACCAGAATTTGGCAATAATTTGGTACTGAGATGGGCCCTTTAGGTGGTGAGAGGGAGGTGAAGTTGGCACTAAATCGATCTGCCAGGATATTGGCAATATCCTTGGGATCAGTTTATTTAATGCCATTCTTTTTGTAGCTCAGAGCAGATCTGAGCATTGCCATTTAGATTCTTGACATAACTATAGAATGCCTTGTGGTTGTCTTTGGAATCTTTGGCAATTTTAGTTTTGTAACTAGGTTTGGAGGATTTTATCTCAGCTTCTTACTGAGGCTGGTAAAGGAGTTTTTTTGCATCCTGGGGTTTCCTCTTTTCTGCAACAATTTCTTCCTTCTGTTGCATAGTTTGTTCATGGCAGGGGACCACTAGATTGGCTTCCTTTTTTTGGAGGAGAGTGTCTTGGTTCTATTTGGGATGGCACGATTCATGCATGAGTGGATGCGCTCATACAGTGCCTTAGTGTTGGATTCAGCAGTCAAACTTTCAGTTCCTGTCTGCATGGGTGCCATGAAGTTTGTCACTTCTGACTTAAGTAGCATGAAGTTGACTTTTGAGAAGTTTTTTTACTGGGGGGTGGGATGTGGATGTCAAGGGTGATTTGCTTATGGTCAGACCTGACCAGTGAGGGGGTGACTTCTGGTGTGGAGCATCTATCTCCCATGTTGGTAATGACCAGGTCTAGGATATTGTAGCCCCTGGTGGAACAATGGATTAGTTGATCCAGGTCATTGGAATTTATGCATTCTAAGAACTGTTGGGAAAAGGTGTTGGTACCCGAGTAGTTTTCCCAGTTAATGGCAGGGTAGTTGAAATCACCCAGTATTAGGGTGTTTGGTTGTATCTTAATATTTTTCAGTATGCTTAGAAAGGTGTAGTGAGAATTTTGGAGCATGCTGGGGGATCTGTAGCAAGCTACAATTTGGATTGCAGTCTTAACTAGTGTTAGTTGCACTTGGAGAATTTCAGATGCATTGTTTTGGGCAACTAGCCTGGAGGTGTAAATATCATTGGTGAATTTGGACACTCCTCCACCTTTAGTGTTTTGGTCTTGGTTTGCTGGCTGAAAAGTGTGGTAAGAGTTGTAGCCTGGTATTGCAGGGGTGCTCTCTGGAGTCTTGAACCAGGTCTCAGTTACTGCAGAGATATCGATGTTCTCCATTTTTAGAAATGCTTTGAGAGAGTGCATTTTGAGGTTAAGACTTCTAGCATTGAGTAGCATTACCTTCAGATTATGCATGCTTGTATCTGTTATGGTGGTGGTTTTGTCCTTTGAACGTTGCCTAAAAAAGGCACTATAGAGGTGGCAAGAGCTTTAGCCAGTAACCTGAATCCCAGGGGTGACAGGTGCAGACCTTCTCTGGCAAAGCATTGTGGTTTGTCTATCATGTCGTCCCAGGCAGACAAATACTGGATCCCCTCTGAATGACACCAGAAGCTTAGCCAATTGTTGAAGTCAATCATTTTGTCCTTATACTTTGGTATCATTCTGGGTGAATGCAGGATGCTGCTCAGGGCTAGGGTCATACCTGCCTGGGCCACATGATCCGAGAGCTCTTCCATGTCTCTTTTCATGTAGTCCAGGGAGGTACATCTAAAGTCATTCACTCCAACATGGACAATGACAGAGTCGTATTTGTACTTGTTGTGGAGTGACTTGATTGCATGCATTATGTGGCGGATCCTGGCACCTGATAGGCAGCTGACTGTAATTTTCTCCTTGCTCAGCCTGTTGAGTGGGACATCAGTGTGCCTGACTATAGAGTCACTTATGACTAAAGTGTTGGGTACGCTGTCTTGCCTTAGGGGCTGTTGTTGGGTGACACACTGGTGTTGTGAGCTATGTGTCACTTTGGTTGTGACTGGTGTTTGTTTGTGTTTCAGCTTTGGAGGTCTTTGTTGCTTGGGCAGGTTAATGTTAAGGGACTCTGCATATGTGGGTTTAGTGTTGCTATGTGTGGGTGTTGATGGTATGGGTTTTGAAGGGCTATGTGTTGCTTGAGGTGTAGTGCAGGTGTTAACCTTCTCCTCTTGACTGTCTAGCACAATCTTGGCTGGAGAGAGCTTTGCTTCCAGTTTGGCTATGTAAGTGCATCTCTCGCAGGTTGTAGTGTTGGGTGGTAGGAGGAGAGGGTTGTCTGTGTACATGAGGCAGTTGCTGCATTGCCCAAGTATGCCCAGATTCACCAGGTAGACAAAAGAAATCACTGGAAGCTGACTCTTGGACATGCCTGTTTAGGTGCTTTTTTGTAAAGTACAAGAGCTGTTTTCCCTTACCTTTGCAAGGTACTTTGGAATTATAGGCTGTTTAGTGCCTACGATTAATTTCTCCTTATTAACAAGGAGAGTTGAGTGCTTGTATCAGTTTAAGGCTTCCTAGTGCTTTCCAGCAGGTTCTAGAGCAAGTGATAGTCACAGGGGTTCAGATTTTAGTGCTACTACTGAGAAACCAGCTAGTTCTAAGGGAAAATTTGAAGAGCAGACTTTCTGGCACCTGGAATAGTTTAACTGTAGCCTCGCAGCCTGTTATTATTACAGTCTCGGTCTATGAATTTTTTATTATGTTAATAGAGAATTGCAAAAGCACCTTAGTTAGCTGTGATCTGTACCTTTAAGGAGCTAAAGGGAGAGCAAGGGGCGTGGTTAAGTGTTTCAATGCTGGTATTTAAACTCACTTGTAATGGTGTGAATGTTTTGCTTGTCTGAAGAAGTTAGTGCAAGGTACTAACGAAAAGCTTTTACAGTGGCTTAATAAAATTTGTTGTTTTTCATGTTTTTTACGTTTTGGACTGGCCTGAGTTGAGTTCTTGGCTTTTGAATTTGCGGTGGTTTTCGCTAGTTTGTTTTTCCGGTCTTGAAAGTTTATTTCTTTGGTGTTTTTATGTCCACCGCTTCATCACCAGCAGGGACTATGCCAGAACCAGGAGATTTAACTATTTTAATCAACCATCTCACCGAGAAAGTGGAAAATTTAACGCAACATATGGAATGTCTTTCGCAGAGTACTTCATTATTAAATGGACTTAATGCTTCACAAACACGCTCCTTGCGGATGCCTTTAACTGGATCTTTGGGTTTGACTTCACCTAACGGAATTATTAATGAATCGGAGGTTCTACCTAACCTTACATTTGTTGACGCAAGAACGAGAAGGGAATATGAAGAATTTAGTAAGTGGCTGTATGAGCCCCCCAGGTGCACTTGGTTTAGCACAACAACAGAACAACATCTCGTATGGCCAAAATGGAAGGTATGTGAATTTTAATTTAAATGAATGGCTTAATAGGTCGTTCCGTTTTGGATTCGAAAACGACCGAGCTAGTAATGAAGTTATTGAATACGAGAATGTGAGTCTGTCTACTAAATTACATGTATTTGATCAAAAACTACTTAAAAGTAGAAAATTACAACTCAAGGTGGCATATTTCAATGAATGTAGGCAAGCACACATAGTCCCTAAAGGCCTCCGATCCTGGCAATACCCAACAGGGCTAGAGGAAGGTTCTAAATTCCATCAGGATTTGATAGCCTTGTTTGATAGACATGGAAATGAGTTGTTAAACCTGATTAGTGTACATTATCAAGGGACTATTAATGAGTTGAATAAAGAATTATCCGTTTTAGATGAAGAGAGAAAAATGATGTTTGTTTCCCAAGGTATAGATTTGAATATGAAATGTCATATACTAGTATTGACCTCTATATAACAAAGATTACCTCAACTAAAGTCAAAAAATTACAAAGAGACATTAAGGCTTATAAGGATGGTATAGCATATCCAAAACCTTCTAAGTCTCAGGGTAATTTTCTGAAAATTAACCCTAATCTACCGAAACATTCAGTGAAGCCCTGTGGAGAGGGCGATATAACATCAGTTATGGAGCAGAACAAGGGGGCAAATCAAGAGAGACTGAGTCTAGAAGGAGTGGCTGGAGCAGGGGAGCAGGGAGATAATATTGATAATTCAAGTCAATTTGATACAGGGTTGGTCGGGGTAAATTTTCAAACACAAGTCTCGTCTCCTCAACAAACTTCAAGCAGAATGATGAGAAACAAATACAAATCGAGGAAGAACTGATGGAAGATGTTAGATTTTCTAATACCCGATCAAATAAACCCTTTGAAGTGATATATAACACAGGGAAGGACTTCAAAATATATAATTATTCAAATTTTGTTTTCTCCCAACCCCTTGTTGACATTTTAGCCAAGGGCTTAACTTTTATACCCTCTAGACGTGCTAGTGTTGATAAATCAATCCTAGACCTCAAACTTTTTGTGAGAAAGTTGAACTTGGCCCTTTTATTGGGAGACGGTCCAACCAAAGCCTATGTACTACATTCCAAGTACATATAATCCACCTCTGGCCCCTTGTTTGGGAGTGTTTGAACACATGTGTGATGTGGACATTAGGAATTTGCTTAAGTGTAAACGACAGACCGACTTTAACATTTCCAAGATTGAATTGGACTCATTAGAAGCTCTCATTTCTTCTTCTATCAGAATAATGAAACCTGATAAAGGAGGTGGATTAGTAGCTATGGAACAGGATGAATATATAGATACTTTCTTCAGAGACTTATAGAGACGTATCTAAGAATGAATTGAATATTAGTATGAACCATGTGCGGTCATACTTTGAAGACATGTTCATTAGTGGGTCTCTGGATATGGACATTTACAATTTTATTTCAGTACCCTCACTACGCATTCCAGCATTATTTGGGAATCCTAAGATTCACAAAAGTATTGGTGATCCCCCTATGTGCCAATTAGTGAACGCGAGGGGTAGTATTACCTATGCAGCAGTGAAGGTAGTAGACAACATCCTCAAACAATATGTATAGCAGGTACCACACATAGCCAAAGATTCTTGGTCCTTTTTGGAAAAAGTTGGACTAGCTACCTTTGAAGGAAATGCCTATTTTCTGACCATTGATGTCATTGATTTATATTCTTCAATTCCCCATGAGGTAGCACTTGAATGGATTCAATTGGAGATGATGTATTACCAAGCTCCACTCAAAGAGATATCTATGGTGAGCGAATTGTTGAATATTATTTTGACATGTAACTATTTCACATTCAATAACAGATGGTTCCATCAGTTGACTGGTGTGCCTATGGGGTCTCCATGTGGTGCCAGTGTAGCTAATTTGGTCATGACTAATTGGGAAAGAACGTTTGCCTTTCCCAATAATATTATTCAAGAGAAAGTTGTTCTGTACATAAGATTCTTGGACGACATTTTTATCTTGTTTAATGGCTCACTGGAAGAAGCCCAAGACCTAGTGATTGGATTCAATAATTTGTCTGACTTTTTGAAATTTACTTGTGCAATAGACATGGAGAAGATATCCTATTTGGATGTGGAACTTTATAAAGACAGAAGTCTAGGTCAGTTTGGAGCCAGAATCCATCGGAAATCAACTTTCTCTAATTCTTATCTGCATTATGATAGTGACCATCCATTTCACCAGAAAAAGGCTATAGTCAAAGGACAGCTTGTAAGAGCAGCTAGGATGGTGTCAAGGGATAGTGAATTTTTGGAAGAGTGTGATTTCATAGCCAATTTTTTTCTGGATCGAGGTTATCCAGAAACCTTGATTGATGAGTTGTGTTTTGAAGTTAAGACCAAGAGAGCTAATGGCTATTTTTCTTCTATCTTGAGTCATGTTGTTTCTGAATTGAGTCATTCACCATCACCTGTATGCCCTGATTTTCAAGGAAACATGTCCAGGTCCAATTTTATTTTAACTTTTAATACAGATGCCAATGACATAGTTACTATAATTAAGAGGAACTGGCGATTACTATCCCCTGAGTTACTTGGAGGTCCAATTTTTGATAAAGCCCCATTGATAACATACAGAAGGGGCCCTAACATCAAAAATATTCTGGAATCTATGCGAAATTCAGTAACACCAAGATCAGGGATGTATAAATGTAATATGTGCAAGTATTGCAGATTTGTCCAGGCAGGTACAGCCTTTACGGTTAAGAACAGGAAATTCCTCATCAGGGGACATTTCACTTGTTCCAGTACCCAAGTGGTATACCTTGCTCAATGTTCATCATGCCCCAGTTTTTACATTGGCAAGACTGAGAGGAAACTCCAGGAAAGAATGTATGAGCATTTGTATGCCATAAGAAGAATGAAAATGGACAATGCTTTGGCTATGCACATTCAGAACAACCCAAACCATGAGTTTACATTTATGGTTATAGATCAACTGTATAATACCAATTCTTATGGACCTGAGACATATAGATTAGAATGTAAAGAGCTTCTTTGGCAATTAAGACTGCAAGCATATCACCCCCCCCCCCCGGTCTCAACAGCTCATTATCCATTAGTTGTTTTAAAACTTAAAAGTTTGAAGAGGTGATGAGCTGTTTATTCTCACAATTTTTTAAAATGAGAGTCAAAAAATGAAAAATGAGAGTTGACAAATTAATGGTTTTATAACTCTTTATTAGTCGACAGTGGTGGAGGGTTAATAGTTATCAGTTATTGTTATGATTATACATCATGATCATTATTTTACAATATATATTATTGATTCATATTTTATTATTTAGTAATTTTAGGTCTAGATACGCTAAGTTTTAGACCTGTTTTATTTAATGATAGTATTAAACCTATACTGAGTAGCCTAAATTTATGTTATGTTATATTATATGTTATGTTATATTATATGTTACATGTCATATTTTATATTTCTATATTTTCATTATTTTTATTATTTAGTGAGATATGATTAATATTATATTATTTTTCTTGGGTAGCTGTTCTAGTTATTTAGATGCTTAGGACAGTATGCATTAATTATTATATTTATCATATTCATTATATTAGTTATTTTACTTGAAAGCAGGCAAGATACAATGTATGCATAGGTAATTTTTGATTAGGAAGCGTTGCGCTACCATTATTTTTAGTAGTTATTAGTATTTATGCTGCAGGTTGAACATCGTTATTTTTATGTTATTTTATATATTTTACATATTTATCTAATTTATATAGTTTAATAATCAAAATATATATTTTTTTTCTTTCAGTTTCAAAGCCTGTTATTATTACAGTCTCGGTGTATGAATTTTTTATTATGTTAATAGAGAATTGCAAATGCACCTTAGTTAGCTGTGATCTGTACCTTTAAGGAGCTAAAGGGAGAGCAAGGGGCATGGTTAAGTGTTTCAATGCTGGTATTTAAACTCACTTGTAATGGTGTGAATGTTTTGCTTGTCTGAAGAAGTTAGTGCAAGGTACTAACGAAAAGCTTTTACAGTGGCTTAATAAAATTTGTTGTTTTTCATGTTTTTTACGTTTTGGACTGGCCTGAGTTGAGTTCTTGGCTTTTGAATTTGCGGTGGTTTTCGCTAGTTTGTTTTTCCGGTCTTGAAAGTTTATTTCTCCAACACAGAAAGGCTTGGGGGCTCAGAAGCCCACAAACAGTCCTGGACACAGCAACTCAGTATCCAGACTAGACTACCCACAGGAAAGGCAGGAAACAAGCTTAGAATTTTTTTTTTAAGTGGAAAGAGAGAAAGGAGGAGCAGAAACTAAGTGGATTGTCCTTCTCAAATGTTCTCCCTGTATTAGGTAGAATGAGGTAATAACACTAGACTGGAAGGAGTGTCCCAGATCAAATTTACATTAGGGGTGGGCAACTGCAAAGCTACCAACAAACTGTAGAAATGTTTCTCACAGCAGAAAAGCAGCAGTGAGCCTTTAAATGAAAGTTTTAAACAGCTAAATGAGCCTCTAGAGAAAGCTTTTAACTGCAAACAAGTTATCAGAATCAAACAACCCAAACGGATGCTTATTAAAAGTGGACAATTTCCAGTTAATGTCTCACACACAGTGAAACTAGCTAGAAAAGTATGCAGTAGACAAAGTGCTATAAATAACTCAAAAAATAAGCAAAAAAACAGGATATTTAATGTTATATATTATAGATCCGAGTTTGCTCAGTGTCCTTCCTTTGATTAGCTCAGTGTGAAATGGCAGAAACACTCACAAACTTAACTTCTTAGGTAACAGAAAGGTGAAACCTGAGACAACTTAAAAAAAAGCTCAAAAGAACCAATGAGGTGCTTACTCTAAGCTGTAGTCCAGGTGACCCAGTCAGCCAATGACCTTAAACAATCCTCTCTCACTGAAATGCCTAATGGTTTTGGCTAAACCAAGATGTCCTTGAACATGTCCTCAGACTCACAGCCTCCACAAACACTAGGCCCAAACACAAGCCTGAATATGGACAATGCTACAAATATCCACACTACTTAGTTAGAAACAAACTGCAGAAATGTTTCCCACAGCAGAAAAGCAGCAGTGAGCCTTTAAATGAAAGTTTTAAACAGATAAAGGAGCCTCTAGAGAAAGCATTTAACTGCAAACAAGTTATCAGAATCAAACAACCCAAGTGCTCAAAACAAACACTGCAAAAACAAACAGGCCCAAAGACAGCAAATCTGAATTGGGACAATACTAAAGCTAGTAGCTTACACTCTTTTAGACAGTAAACACTACAGAAATGTTTATCACAGCAGTGAGCCACAAAATGAAAATTTTTAAACAGATAAAGGAGCAAGGAGACTCTACAGAATGCATTTAACTGCAAACAAATCAGTTATATGATACACTCCTTGGCGGGAAATCAGAACAAACAAATATGTGCTTAACAAGTACAGAAAATAGCAATAAAATACAGTAAAAAGTATGCAGCAGGCAGTAAAAAGTGCTATATATAAATTGTTAGACGCAATAACCAGTATAAATAAGCCCAAAAAACAGGATATTTATTGTTACATATCTCAGATCAGAGTTGTAGTCAATGCCCCTCCTCCACTCGGCTCAGGTACCAAGATTTGAGGATGAATTAAATTCCAACAATGCTACTCTCCTTTGCTTACTGATTTTTATCATCTCTCCATTCTCCTGTGTGTTTATGATTATATTTAGGGAATTCATGTAGATGATGGCAATTCTGCCTGGCCATTTATTTTTCCTGTCAAGCCTAATTGTATTTAAATCAGACAAACAAACCAAAAAACTTAAAAACTAAATTAAAACACCCGGTTAACGCTCCAAAGTCTGTAAATTTAACTCCGTTCAAAAACTTGAATCCAACTCGAGTAAATATAAAATTGAACAGTTTATTTTAAGCCGTTAGAACATACGCTTTTCGTCGGAACACAGTCCAACTTCCTTAGAACACAAAACAAAATAGCCATCATTAATATAGTAGTTAGGCTTGTCCATTTGATAGAAGAATCCTGTATGGCTTTTTTCTGGATATGTGCGAGTCCAATATAGTGATTAAAGTCACTTTTTGTGGCTTTCTTCAATTTATAGGTGGGATTATTGACCTTTAGTCCATTTCGGCTTAATATCATGTTCTATATCTCATCTGGACGTAATTCTGGTATGTTTTTCTTATGGATTATAGGGTATTGGCAGGTGTCATTTAAACCGAGCTGATCTGAGTGGTGGTCAGACGTATTAACCAATATACGTCTGGGGAGTACAATTGACAATTCGCTACAACATCCAATTCTTTTTAATAACATTCATACATTTTCATTTGTTTTTGGATGAATATAGTAGTACCCTCTAGTTTTGTCTTGAGTGGTTTTAGTAAGAATGGATGTGGAACAACATTATTAAAGAGTTCTGGCAGGTGTCATTTGGAACCAAGCTGAACAGTGTGGTGGTCAAACGTATTACTTTATATACATCTGGGGAGTAAAATTGATAATTTCTTCAACATCTAATTCTTTTTTACAACATCTATTCACTTTTTTATGTTTATGGAAGTCTGATTATCTTCGGCCCTACAGTAGATCAGGGTTTTTTCTAGTTTTTAGCCACCGACATTGGATATGTGGTCTTATCTATATACGTTCTTTGCCAGTACGTCTAGAAGAATGTGAGTCATAATTCCAATATGTATTCAGAATTGATCGTTTCTTGATTGGTCCTATACGTGTAGGTTTTGAATAGCCCTGAGGCAGTTTATGCCACTTTAAAGAATTGGGATTACTGGTTATTGAACCGGGTTGTTTATACTGAGCAGAGTAAATGGTTGTGTTTTTAACATCTAATATTTCTATATAAGTTCTCGAGTTCAGTAGTTCTAAGAGGTAGTTACCCTCCTGGTAGCATATCCATGTACTGTTATTCACAAGCTAGATTATTGTGTAAGGATGCTTTTTAGGTTTTTTAATTTTCAATTTTTTATGTTATAGCTTTAAGATAATTGAATTTTAGCATGTGACAAGGTTTGAATTACTGAGATACTTAAAATGAATGGTAGGGGCAAAGCACTGTTTTGCTTGTTTTGTGTTCTGAGGAAGTTGGACTGTGTTCTGACGAAAAGTGTATGTTCTAACGGCTTAAAATAAACTGTTCAATTTTATATTTACTCGAGTTGGATTCAAGTTTTTGAACAGAATTAAATTTACAGACTTTGGAGCATTAACCGGGTGTTTTAATTTGTATTTAGATCAGATTGGATAACTCTTATGGCTAAATTAAAGGGAAGGAAAAAAGTAACACAGCCGTAAGTAGAGCTGCCTCACAGTGCCTGGTTATCTGGTTCATTACTCAGCTGGGGTATCTTCTGTGTGGAGTCAGTATATCCTTCCTGTATCTGTGTGGGAATTCTCTAGGTGCTTCATTTTACTCCCATATCCCAAAGGCATGGTCTTCAGTTGTTCTACAGCATTCAAATGGATAAAGAGGATATTAGACACTGACTGAATGAATAAATCAAAAAGCACTTTGTTAGGAGACAAACTTGACATTTCACTGCAGCTGTCCCATATTTGCACCTGCATTATTACATTATATAAATTCACTGAATAAAGTCCATATACTACAGTTGCCTAACAGCAGAATGTGACAATTAGCCTTTCTAGCCTGCCCTTTGTGTGCATTTAAAATTCTTCATACAAGCTAAAAATTCATAATACATATTATAGTACGTAACAACATGCAGACAGAGCTTACTCTGTGTGAATTACAAGGAGTCCTAAATTACACGCATTCAAAAGAAGACTGCTCAAGGATGTGCACACTAGAATCACAGTTGCTTGTGGGTTAGGATGTTACATGAGAGAGAGAAACTCAAGCCACATGCAAGCAGTATGTAAAGAGCTTTTAATTCATTGTTGAATGAGCTGCGTAAAAGCAGCCACTACCACCATTATCCACAAGATGGCAATATAACCAGAGGAATCTATAAAAAGCCATCTCTGTCTCAAAAAAGATTAAGAGTTGCAGCCCCCTACAGTCATTTGCGGCAAAGTGAGCTTGTTACTATCAAAAGCATTCAGAGTCTTTGGTATATGATATTCTGCCTAACTTCACAAGAATAGGTGGAAGCACTGAAACCTACCAACAGACACAGTTAAGGGAGTCACTGTTTCCAAATTCAGACTCATACTGTGAACAAATACCTATCCTTTTTAAGAGCAAATAGATACCTTGTGTTTGAACAGCACTGGCAAGATTTCTTCCTGACTTTATACAATCTGCCTCTGTACTAGAATCATTCCATACCTATCAACTGTACAGATTTTCGCACAATGTCCAGATTTTTGCCTCATATTTTTGGTCTGTTTTTCATAAAATTAGTAACCATATGTTTAAGTGTTAACTCACTAGTGCTTATTATATAATGCATTATTCTTCTGTAAATGTTTAATTGTTCTGTACGAATCTTTTTTATTCTTTTTGTAGCATGTAACATGTAACTTGCAATATTTTGGAGCTTTTCTCCCCGGGCCTCCACTGAAAACAGACTCTTTATGGCCCAGTGGACTTCCCCGGACATCAAACTTAAATAAATAAATAAAATAAATAAAATTGTGGTTTTCTGGCAAATTAGTGGCAAATCATTAAAGATGAAGTTAGCAAATAATGAGAGACATTTGGAGTTTCAAACTTCATAGCCTTCAGAAAATCCATGCTAATGCAAAACCTGTTATTCTATCAACTTTCTAAGTTTGTAAGAGCAATATTTAAAAATCGTCCCTATTTTTGGGCCTTCGTCCCACTTTTATTTATGGCTTTGCCCAGATTTCTTGCTCTAAGAGGTAGAGAGGTATGGAATATACTCCTTCCATCCATATACTCCTGCATGCATGCCATTGGTAATGCAGGTAAGCCCATTTGAATTGCTATAGATGGAATCTGGACTAGGATATAGTCACTTTTCAGACATTACACTGTAGTAGTATATCTGTCCTGTTCTTTATTACTGAAAGGGCAGGGCATTTTTGGCTCAATGTTTACATTTTCCATATAGTCCTAAACAATAAACCAAGAAATACCTTTTATTATTAGTGAGGTGATGGCACCACACCTCTCAACTGTCCAGATTTTCACAATATGTCCAGATTTTTGGCTCATATTTTTGGCCTGTTCCTCATAACATTTGTGGTTTTCTGGCAAATCACTGGGATGATCTGAGGATTAAAGTCACTAAATAATGACATACATTTTGAGTTTCAGACTTCAAATGCTTCAGAAAATTTTTGTTAAAACAAACCCTGTTACTCTAGCAACTTCATACGTTTATAAGAGCAATATTTAAAATATGTCCCTATTTTGGGGCCTTTGTCCCCCCATTTTGTCACGCTTTATCCAGATTTCATGTACTAAGAGGTTGAGAGGTATGGCACCATCAAGTATAAAAGTTGCCCAAATAGATATATATTCTTATAAGTAGCTCCAACCTGTACTTTTTAAATTTTCTATACATAAATAGCAAATGCAGAACCGAAGCTGAGTGGCTTAGCCTTGCTTTGACTGCTAACAATGTTGTGTAACAAATCCCACCAAGAAAACTGTCTGTTGTAGGTAGTGAATTTTAAGTCTATGAAGATTAGGAATCCTATCTGACACCTATACAGAGACACAAATAAAGACTACAAACTAGAAACAAACAGAGCATTGCATTACATAAAACAGCATCATTAGCAGTAACAAGAAAATAGGGTGCGATTCAACAGCCATACTACAGCAGAAATAGTACTGTCTGCATTGTATGCTAATGAATGCAGAATGATATGCAAATAAGTGTCAATATAATAATACCCACTTGTTAACCAGTTAGTCCCAACTGATACAGTCTTTTTTTAGGGGTGACTTGGGAACAAAGTCTGGTTAAGTGATTTGCTCAAGGTCACAAAGTAGACAAATAAAGACTGAAGGAATTAAACTCTGTACCACATGAGCTACAGCTTACAGCCTTAACTTTCTGTACCAACAGCCAGATTAAATTTGCCAATGATCGCCACTGCATATGCAAGTAATTGAATGAAACATGGTGACATGATTCAGAAAAGTATAAAGTTAGTGCAACAAACCATAGCAATCAGTTGTTCTGAACAACAGGTCTTTATGAGGTACAGAATTATCACTTATGCTATGATGCTAGGAATAACATCAGCATTAGCTAGTCATAGTGTGTTAGTGCCACTAGCATGATGTTGCAGGTCATCATCTTCCGCATCACAGAAGGGTCCACCAGTGGCAAACATGCCATCACCGCAATGACCAGGGTATTATCAACAGCTTCTGTGTGGCTTGCGACACCAAACAGGAGTTAATAGACATAGAATCATGGGAGATGCATGTATTGCCTATCCTAGTGGCCATGCAATTTTGTGTAGCATTAATCAACCTTACTGTATGTGGCATGTGGAGGAGTATATTTGGTTTCCATGGGCAAAAGAAAAGAGAACCTCTGCTATGCAGGCATTCTATGGCATACCTAATTTCCCTAAGGTACTTTGGGTCCATTAATGTGCCTGCATTGCTACCAAGGCCCTTCCTGCTCCATGTAGGATCTGGTATATCAGTTGGAAGGACTTACATTTCATGAGCTGCCTGGTGGTGTACAATGCACAGGATATTGTACACAATATGTTTGTGTGCCATCAAGATAATTCCTATGGCTATTGCATTTGGTGCATATGTGACCTACCAGTGTTTCAGGCAAGGTGATTTTTCACAGGGTCATCTAATTGGTAGGTGCACAAATTATCACCCACAGAGTGCTTGATATGTTGGTTCCATTCATGTAAGTAGCAGACCTCTCATAATGATGCCCACTGTTGTGTGATGCAGGTCATGCTGGATAACCTTTGAAATCACGGCTGATAACCACCATCTGCAGTCCCCAAACCATGACAGAGATGGTGTATATTGCTGCACTGTTGCTGACATGTATCATTGTTGAATGTCTATTCAGAGTTCTGAAGTCTGCTTCCTTAACTTGCATACACCTGGTAGCACACTGCAGTATGCCAAAGAGTCCTGCAGCAGGATAATTGTGGCCTGCACCATGCTACATAATATGGTGCTACTAAAGCAGTTACAATGTGCAGATACCACACCACTGCCAGACGTGTCTGTGACAGCAGTAGAGGAGGAGAGTCAGTTGAGGAGTCATTAGAAGAACAGGGTGCAGCAGTACCCCATGTAAGGTAGAAGTACATGCAGTACTTCATGGCACTGGCAAAGAAGAAGTGACTGGTCTGCAACTATAGACCATGACAAGAATAACAAAAACAAAACCGATGTATGCTATAATGCACCCACAGTATGCCGATCAGTGCCTTGACGGGCCAAGCTGTATGTCACATATTTCCATACCCATACAGGCCAGAGAATTGGCAGGGAAAAGTCCTCATCATTTGCTCAGCTATTATGGGGCACAGTGATAGAGAAGAGCAATGCTAACATAGGTTGAAGGGTGATGAATGGTGGATGCAGTAAGTCAGGGGACATCAGAGATCCCATATTCCACTGAGGGGGTGCAGCTTTCATGAGTGGGCCACTAGCTGAGTGTACCATGTGACCTCGCTGTGTCAGGACTGTAGGCATCCTGTTCAAGGATGATTACCACATCAGAAGCATATACAGGAACCCCACTGTGGCCCCCATGTGAAATTCTAGTAGAATGTCATCATGCATGACGCCATGAATGGCCACTGTTACATGTTGCTCATACTAGGGCTGTAGGGGATTGTGACAGCATTGAACTTTATGACCCTGATTACCTGGTCTTGAGGCTATGCCCACAATAGAGCCAGATGAGCATAATCCACAAGATAGGAATATCCATACACAGGGACAGTGGCAGCTATGGGCAGTGTGGACAGAGAAACTGTCTCCAGAATAGGGTGTGCCATCTGCATATGCTTGGCATGTTGTGCCATCTGCATATGCTTGGCATGTGATTGTGCAATGAGCATCCTCATGGCTGCACTAATGGCTGTCACTTGGGTCACCAGTGCCCTTAAGAGGTGTATCTGCTTCAGGTCCTTTTCTACTACATTATACTGCAGACATTGCAGGATATCCAGCAGTCACTAAAACAGTTGTACTTCCTCATGCAGGCCATTTATCACAAAAAACATCAATGACACAGTGTGAGTTGTGACCATCTGTGCCCGGGTCACTGACCTGCACATCCACTGATCGATGCCA
The DNA here is from genome assembly GCF_019279795.1 of Protopterus annectens. Taxonomy (NCBI): domain Eukaryota; kingdom Metazoa; phylum Chordata; order Ceratodontiformes; family Protopteridae; genus Protopterus; species Protopterus annectens. Next base: position 1,235,828,072 of record NC_056732.1, on the reverse strand, counting down.
AGGGTGACACTCAGGTCTGCTAATATGCTGGAGCCATGGTGGTGATGGCCACCTGCACACCTCTCCCCTCTGCTGGGTGCACAGACCTTGGAGACAGTATGGCCCTCTTATGCTGCCTGTGTTGGTGACATCTGTGTAGCTTGGATGGAGAAGAAATGTATGGGACATCCTGCACTTAACACATTGGATACTGAAGGTTCATCTTCCTCCTTCACCATCATCTTAATTGTGGATGATGGAACTGTGCCCTCCATTCTTAGTGTTGCTGACAGTGCCACTGTATCATTGGACTATGCCATGTGCTTGATTTCATCATAGTTGGCCACCAGTGGCCTATTGATATCAGGCATGTTCTGATCAGTTGTGCTGAACCTCTATTAGTGTAACCTATGAGTGTATGCAGGTAACATTCATTGCTGGAGCCTTCCTGTGTCCTGACAGAGCTGGAGTCTTCCTGTGTCCTGACAGAGTGCTCTTCAAACTATCTGGAGATATACAGAGCGGAGTATATTTTTCTGGCACTTCAGAGTTGTGTACTCGTAATTGTTGTTTGACTAATTTTATACCATTGCTGGCTGACTTCAGAGTTGTGCACTGTAATTTTTGATTCACTGTATAGTTTTTCATATCTCTGCTGAAGGTGTTGGTTTTCCCATACCCACCCTACCTGTTCCTGTGTTGTTATTTAAATTTGGAGGCTTTTGCAGTTGCCCGCCCCCACTGCAAATTTGATCTGGGACATTCCCCCTAGTCCCATCTCTTTACATCATTCTACCTAATAGACTCCTTCTGCACTTGTTTTTAGTCATTTTTAATTTAATTGCATTTTTTAAACTGTTTGGTCTAACATTGCTACATACTCAAGTGTGCTAGCTTGCAATGCATTTGAATTGTTTTTACTGCTGTTTTAGCTACTTTTCTGTATATATATATATATATATATATATATATATATATATATATGTAAATGTGTAGTCCAGATTCAGATTTGCTGTATCCAGGACTACATGTAAGCTTCTGAGCTGTGTTGGAGGGAAGCCTTCTATCTTATCAGTGGGAGTGGTAAGCACTAGGTAACCTATCTACCACATAAGGAGTGGTTCTGGCCCAGAAATTCTAGTTACTGGCAGTTTGGGCAGTTTTTCCATCTCTCCCAACTTTCTGATTTAAAAGCCCCCATTTGCACTGTTTCCCCTTTTCCTGTAACTAGTTTAGCCCAGATACAGATTCTTAGTTTTAGCACTTGAATTTGCTTATTCATGATCAGCACTTGTTCAGAACTTGTAAGCACTAAATAACCTACTAATTACTACAGCACTCAACCTTCCTCATTGCCTAGAGGAAAACAGATTTGGAACTTACTTTCCTCACTTGCTTAGAGAAAAACAGCTCTTGTACTCACTTTCCTCACTTATCTAGAGGAAAATAGTTTTTTATTCAGGCATGTCCAAGGGTCAGCTACCAGTGTTCTCTCCTGTCTATCTGATGAATCTGGGCATCTTGGGGCAATGTAGAAATTGCCTCATGTACACAGACAACCCTCTCCTCCTACCATCCAACACTACAACCTGTGAGAGATGCACTTATCTAACCAAACTGGAGGTAAAGCTCTCTCCAATCAAGACTGAACTTGACAGGCAAGAGGAGAAGGTAAACACTTGCACCACACCACACTCATCACATAGTCGCACTAAATCTACACCATCAAAATCCACACATAGTAACACAAAAACATTCGCGGAGGCTCTCAATAATAATCTGTCTAAGCAACAGAGTCCTCCAAAGCAGAAACGCAAGCAACCTCCATCCCTCAACACAACCCAAATGACACATAGCCCACAGACTCAGTGTGCCACTCAACCGCAGCCAATAAGGCAAAACAACTTACCCAACACACTAGTCATAGGTGACTCTATAGTCAGGCACACTGATGTCCCATTCACCAGGCTAAACAAGGAGAAAGTTACTGTCAGCTGCCTGTTGGGTGCCAGGATCCGCCACATAACCCACGCACTCAGGTCACTCCACAACAAGTACAAATATGAATCTGTCATTGTCCATGTTGGTGTGAATGACCTGAGCCATACCTCCCTGGACTACATGAAAAGAGACATGGAAGAGCTCTCTGATCTTGTAGCCGAGGTAGGTATGACCCTAGCCCTGAGTAGCATTCTGCCCTCACCCAGAATGATGCCACAGTACAAGGACAAAATGATTGACTTCAACAATTGGCTAAGCTTCTGGTGCTATTCTAAATGGAGCCAATATCTGTCTGCCTGGGATGACATGGTCGACAGACCACGATGCTTTGCCAGAGGTGGCCTGCGTCTGTAACCCCTGGGATTCTGGATATTGGCTAAGGTTCTTGCCTCCCCTATAGTGCCTTTTTTAGGCAAGGTTCAAATGACAAATTCACCACCGTAACAGGAACAGGCAAGCAAAAACTAAGGGTGATGCTACTCAATGCTAGAAGTCTAAATCTCAAAATGCACTCACTCAAAGCACTCCTTAAAATGGAGAGCATTGATATCTGTGCAATGACTGAGACCTCGTTCAAGGCTTCAGAGAGCACCACTGCACTTCCAGGCTATAACTCATACCACATTTTTTGGCCATGTAACCTGGACCAGAACAGCAAAGGCGGAGGTGTGTCCATATTCATTAAGGATATCCACACATCCAGGCTAGTTGCACAGTATAATGCAGCCGAGGTTATCCAAGTGCAACTAACTCTGGGCAAAACTGCAATCCAAATTGTAGCTTGCTACAGATCACCCACCATGCCCCAGGATTCCCACTCCTCTTTTCTTGACGTACTGGAAAATATTAGGGTTCAACCAAACACCCTAATAAAGGGCGATTTCAACTACCCCACCATTAACTGGGAAAACTACTCATGTACCGACTCCTTCGCTCAACGCTTTCTGGAATTCATAAACTCCAATACCCTGGATCAACTTATCCTACTCCCATCAGGGGCAACAATATCCTAGATCTAGTCATTACCAACATGAGTGACCGGTGTTCCACACCTGAAGTCAATGCCTCATTAGTTTGATTCGACCATAAGCTAATTACCCTAGATATCCACATCCTGCCCCCACCCCCCATTAAGGAAACCATGGTGAAAATTTTCTCCAAAGCCAACTTGATGCTTCTTAAGATAGAAGTAGCAAACTTCATGACACCCATGCAGATGGACAATACAGTTACGACTACTGAATCCTACACAATTGCACTTTATAAGCACTTACATGAGTGCATGGATCGTGCTATCCCAAACAGAACCAAAATGCTATCCACCAAAAAAAGGAAGCCAATCTGGTGGTCCCCTGCCATAAACAAACTGTACAACAGAAGGAAGAAACTGTTGCAAAAGAGAGTAAAATTTCATGAGTGGAGGAGCTCCCTGGTCAGCCTCAGTAAGAAGCTGCGATCCCTGATAAAGTTCTCCAAAGCTAGTTATGAAAACAAAATCACCACTGATTCTAAAGACAACCACAAAGCATTCTATAGCTATGTCAAGAATCTCAATGGCAACACTCAGATCTGTTCTCTGTTACAGCACAATGGCACTAAATATACAGACCCAACTGATATTGCCAACATCCTGGCAGATAGGTTCACTGCTAACTTTACCCCCTCTCTCACCCCCTAAAGAGTCCATTTCTATACCGGAAGAATGCAAAGTTCCTGTAATTACGGCTGCACAGGTAAAAACCGCACTCTCCAAAGCCAAGAACACAGCATCCATGGGACCAGACAACATCCCAGGCTGCATTCTACATGAACTACAGAACAAACTGGCACCCCACCTAAGTACCATGTTCAATCATGGCCTCACCTCAGGCTTTGTGCCTGCTGAATGGTGCACAGTGACGGTTATCCCACTCCACAAGGGGAGAGCCACCAAGGACCCCGGGAACTACTGCTCCATTAGCCTGACGAGCCTGGTCTGCAAGGCCATGGAACGTATCATCATGGAACTTACAAACAAAGACATTGGTAATCTCCAAACTCTGGACCCCACCCAGTTCGGGTTTGTAAAAGGCAGATCAAATCTCCTAAACCTGATAGACTTCTTTGAAGCAGTCACCAAAGCTGTAGGCAAGGGTAAGGTGGTTCACACAGCCTATCTAGATCTTGCCAAGGCTTTCGACACCATCCCCCACTCTGGAATTATAGATAAACTCACTAAACTAGGTATAAATCCCTATGTCACAAGATGGGTTGCCAACTGGCTCACTGACAGAACCCACACTGTGAAAGTAGCAGACTCCAAATCCGACTTCAGACCAGTGACAAGTGGAGTACCACAGGGTTCAGTCCTGGGTCCTCTCCTATTTGGTATCTACTTCTCTGAAGTACAGGCTAACAGAGAAGGTCTTTGGCTACTGAAGTTCACAGATGACTGTAAACTAGGAGCCATAATTGAAACTCATAACGATGTGGACATCCTACAAAAGGGCCTCACTGAGACAGATGCCTGGTGTCAAAGCCATGGCTTCAAGCTCAATGCCAAAAAGTGCATTGTCATCCCCTTTGGTAAAAACTCTGTACCCATGAACTACAACATAGGCGGTAGTATACTTAACACTGAAAGTGTAATAAGAGACCTTGGGACACAGGTGGACAGCAGTCTCTCCTTTGATAATCACATCGCCACAGAAGTCAGGAAATCCTTCTAAGTGGCACACCTCATCACAAAAGGTTTCTCATCCGGAAAAAAAGAGGTCATTGTTCCCCTCTACTCTTCACTCATTAGACCCATTATAGAGTACAATGCCCCTTTTGGTATGTACCTCACAAGACATCTACAGCAACTGGAAAGGCTGTAGAAATACCTCACAAAGAGGATTACTGGCCTCAAACAGATGCCCTACGCAGACCGTCTCAAAAAACTCCAGCTTTACTCCGTCGCATATCAGCTACTCAGAGGTGATCTCTGCCTAACATATAAAGCTATGTCAAACCCAGAGCTGTTGGACATGCTCCACTTAAAGAAATCCCAATCCCTCCAAGATACATGCTCCAGGGACCTAAACCTTGTCACCACAATAAACAGAACATGCCGGAGGGATAGATTCCTGTCCCAGAGACTTCCCATACTCTGGAATAAACTACCTATCTATATCAAACAAAGCTCCTCATTAGCACTCTTCAAGAAAAATCTTGATGATTGGATGGGAAATAGGAAATTCACCACAGGGATCACCTCTGTGGCTCTGCTCGACAGTGGCACAGGAAAATTATTTTCTTGGGTGGCAAAAGCCAGGGTACCTTTTTGGCTGGGCTTGTATAGGCCCCAGGGCCGATAGCCTAGTACCTACCTATGAACATAGCATTGGCAGTACTGGATCATCAAATCACCCAGAAACAGTCACTAGGTTTGCCTACAAGACTTTGAGTAGTTATAAAGGACTTGCCTTATGAAAAGCCAGAACAGAGAAGAGAATTACCACAGCATTTGGATTTGTGATAAAAAGTTGAACACCTAATAAAAATAAAAACAGATTAAGCACTTTTGTTCCTGACCTGGAACTTCATCAGAATCTGTGGCCTGATTATATCATGTCCTTATATACAAATTGTCTTAAAGAAACAGTACATGTAATCCCAAAAAACATTAGCAAAAACTTTCAATAAATAATATATACAATTATTTATTTTATATTTAAATAATTTCAATTAATTACATATTCAATGCCAGAAAACAAAAAAAAAAAAGAGTAAAAAAAATTTTCATTTCAAAAACTCTGTAAACATATAAAAACACTTACACTGAGCTAATTACAATCCACATAAAGCCTTTAAAACTTCTTAGAGTTGTATTGATCACAATTTTAAGGCAGAGTGGTAATTGTCTTCTCCATTCTGGCTCTTCATAAGGCACATCCTTTATAAGTACTCAAGGTCTTGTAGGTGAATTAAGTGTCTGTTTCTGGGTGGTTCAGTATTTCTCATGTCTACACCAGGTTGAGCTCTTGGTTAGTAGTACTGGATCATATTAGTGACTGCTACCACAACATGGCATACAGAATCTCGCATGCTAACTGTGTACATTATCTATGAACTCATATGTGCCTTGTAACAGATATGAATATGTGTTTGCCTAAGTAAACCATTCACAGTTGCAAGCCAATACCCTGTAGTAATGGTGCAGGATTCAACTAACCTAGAGCAACCGCTACCTAAACTCAGGCAGTTACCTACAGCCTGACTCCAACATCCAGACCACCATCAGGTATAAGGTTCTCTCATTTACTGTGTAAGGGATACCAGGAATTTCTCTACCTCCTTGAGATGACTCTGTGGTCCATCTTTAGTGGTCAACCTGTGTCTAGAAATTTCCTGTTCCTTGTTCTTGTAATGCAGTAACACATCCGTGAGCCTGTACAGTATCTGTATTATTGTCAAATTATCGCTGTCCACTGCATTGATATCCTGGAATAGTCCCTGCCATGTGATTATGGAAGGTCTTGTCAGCTTTGTCCTTCTCAAGGATACACATGCCATATTTGCTCAGGGCTTGTAGTAAAGTAGCACTTGTGATTCTAGTGTTGTGAGTTTTTCCAACCACTTTAATTCCTTTGGTCCCATGACAAGATGTGTACACCTGTGGGTTTCACATGTGGAGCTGTGTTTTTGTGTTTGTTTGACTGTCCTTGTCAGTCAAGAATGGTCTCAGTACTGTCCCCAGCTCTTTTTCAGTGTCCCTAACCCTGTTTGCTACTATGGTATCACCATTCCAGCACTGTGTCATAGTGTGGGAGCAGTAGGGATGTTAGCCATGCTTCCTGTCCACTGGACCTTTGCCAGTATCATCTGTGTCCACTTATAATAGTCCTCATACCTCATGTAACATGTTATGTAGTGTGTGTGCATATGATAGCAAATTATGTACAGCATTAATGTGACTGGACCTGACCATTTTCCCTGTGCATTGTCAAGATGAACCCCTCTTGCCAAAAAGACTGAAGCCTTCCCTGCATTTTCTGCTGTAATTTGTCAGGTTCAGTTCTCCCAAGAATGCAACCAGTTCTGCCCCTGCTGCCCATGCCCTGTCAGGTTGGCACCCCCCAAATGTCAGTCCATTGCAACACCCTGTGCTATGTTCCCCACATATTCTTCTACTCGGTTACTGTTCATGTTGCCTCTATGCACCCTTGTTTGGTCACTCCAGCCCTGGCACCCATTGCTAGTAATACTGTCTGCTGTCAGTTTGCTTCTATGGCAGATCATTCTGTTAACTTCTATGATGTGATTCTTTAAGTTTCGCAGCAGAATATGGTCTTCCAGTATAAGATGGCCATGGTTTTAAAACATTAAATTGTATCTCTTAGTGTAGTAGTCATGCTAATAAGTTAATTTACCTAGTCATCGCTAAATCAGAGCTATAATACAATGTGCCATCAGACATATTGGTGCTGTGATATTCATGTCTGTCCATTCTTGTGCTTGGAGGTGATGTGTATGCTTGTATGCGTGGCCACTGTGAAGCATGTGTGGTTTGCCTGGCTGCTCTAGTGTTACTTTGAATTGTATTACCCTGCTGCCTGGTGATACACATCACATTGTGCCCAATACATGCATATCTGTGTACTAAATATCAGTTTTCACCATGTTGATAATACTCCTAGCAAGAGAAAGTGCCATTATTTGTCTTCCTTATCCTCATCCCATCCCTTATCAGGGCAACCTACAGTAGTGCACACTGAATAATGTAGACTAAATACTTAAAAGTGCCTTACCATCCACCTTACTGATGACTACAGAAAATATAATCAGAAAGACTTTTTCATCTCCAACCAAAAAAATAACCTTCCATGGAAAGGAACAATCTGTACACCAAATACTTAAAAGTGCCTGACCATCCACCTTCCTGATGACTACTGAAAATACAATCAGAAAGACATTTTTTTCTCCAAATAATAAATACCCATTTATGGAAAAGAACAGTTAATCAATGGTCAATGTTTTTGAAATATAACCATGAGCTACTGTTACTCTGCTTGATTGTAATTGGCTATCTAGGCTGCAATGTGCACACTACTAGAGGGCTCGAGCCTCTTCACTAAAACATGGACAATTATAATATCAGTCCACCCAGCAGGATGTATGTGAGTATTAGCATACCCTGTACAGAAATATTACTAAACTATAGTTAAGCAACTCCACTTTGAAACTGAACATCATAGAAAATGTAAAGAATGATAAAGACAAGTTATAACAAAGCAAAGTAACTTAACTGTGCTAGTGGCTATGTAATCCCCCCCCCCCCAAAAAAAAATGATAAAATCATCTTTTAAATAAGTTTTGGATCCAAATCTGATTTTCTAATATTGGGAGAGAATTACCTTTCTTATAAACACCACAGCATAAGAAAGAGCTTAATTTCTGCTCTTTTACCCAATGCGTTGGCAAAGAACTGCCTGTCTCTGTGAGAAGCTTCAGTTAGTTTTTATCTTACCTTGAGCATAATTCAACCTTACTGATTGTTTTTCTTCATTTAATTTGCCTGAGGTGAGGACCTGCTCCATTCAACCCTCACTACACTCATGCTCCACTCTGCTACCCTACCCTTCCCTCCATTTCCCACACACCCCACAACCACTAAACTTAAAGCAAACTAACTCCATCCACACCTCCTCTACAACTAATCAGTGCATCCAACCCGTAATCATTCCCAACATCACTCCCTCTACAAGATGTAAATTAACCAACGTCTTAACTTCTGGACCTTTCTCAAACCCACATTAATTTTATTTCATCTATCAAACTCACACTCGTTCATTTTTCTTCTAAATTATAACCTTTACCAACCCCAACACCTCATTGTCAACTTCCATCTTTGTTCTTGAATAACTTTACACTATTATTTTACTTTTCTTTCACTACCCTAATTTAATACACCATACTTGTACTTCCAACCTTCCTTCACAAAGTACTCATTACATTGAGTACTACACTCCTTTCAGCCATCTATCATTCACAAACCACTGAACCTTGTACACTCTCCAGCACATCCTCCCACTCTTTACACCATACAACATGACAAACCTCCAACTAATCACTAGTACTTGTCACCACACTTACACAAATAACCAACTATCAGACTCACATCTCATCCAAAAATTACCTCACCCCCTAACCCTCACTCACATATGCCATTCATAACATCATGTTCCCTTTACATCTCACCCAAAATATGCACTCTAACTCTTCCAAACCTCTTAAGCCACAAATATGTAAAAACTAACCTAGAGTCAATACATCACCTTAAAAACACAACCAAATTTAAATGGTACTTCAGTCTCCAATTACTATGTCACAAACTATATCAGCATCCCCCCATTCTCCCAAGCCTCTCACCATTAAGTAATAAAAATCTGACTTAATACTACTTAATATTAACTTAAGCATTTGCAATAAACTCCAATAATTCTATGCAAGCCTTGCATTCTATTCCCCAGTTATAGTCATAATTACTGAAACCTGGCTAAAACCACTCATAAAAAAACAACGAAAAACTCCCCCCAGTCACCCTGCTAGACAGGGGTCCAGGGAAGTAAATATTGTGGGAAGAAATAGCCAGGGAATTGTTATGGCGTGGCTTGTACAGGCCCTAGGGTCGATAGCCTAGTACCAACCTATAACATTTTCAGACTCAACAGACAAAACAAATGAAGTAGACAAATAGCAATTATATACAAAAAATTCCTAGAACTTAACCTCTACCTATACTTAACAGTGCAGAAAAAACATCTGCATCACTGGACTCTACATCCCACCTGGACAAAATGTAACCACTGTAGAACACCTACTGCAATGGATATCTGACAATATGCCTGACAAAACAATCATAATGGGTGACCTCAACATAAACTGGGATCTAGACTGTACAACCACTGCATTAGTGAATCGTGTTAGATTCCCTCAACTGATAAATGAGACTACAAGAGTACAAAACCACACAAATAAGGAATCCACCTTAGACTGGATCCTCTCAAATAAGGCAAATAAAATGAGCTCCTCTGGCTGCCTATTATTTTGTCAGACACCATCTAATCAAATGCAAAGGTAACATATAAACAGTTACACAATATAAAGTACTTTAATGTAAATAGCTTCATATCCAGTCTCAAACTCTACAATTGGAATATCCTAAAAAACATGCAACTAAATAATACAATAACCAGTTTCAATAATACTTTCCTAAACATCCTAAACTTCCATACCCCACTCAGAAAAAAGTGAGAGCCAGGTCAAACCCAGCAGCCTGGTTAACAAAAAAAAAAAAAAACAAGGCAGGTACTCCTTCAAAGAGATAAAGCTTGGAAATTATGATCCAAAAACAAATACAATTCTAACTATCAACACTTCAAACACTTAAAAAATTGTACAAAGAAATTAATAACCATTATCAAAAAATCCCATTTCTCCAACCTCCAAATTTCACACCAAAACAATCCCAAAATATTTTGGTCTTCTGTTAAAAAATGTTTGTGCCCTAGCCAAAAACAACTCCATCATCAACAACTGATAACAACATAGACAATATAGCAGCCCAGCTCAGTTCTCACTTTATAAACACTACACTCACTCTCTCTTACTAAATGAAACTTTTCCACCACATCCACTATCCATTCTGATCTAACAACAACATAATACATTTCTCTTTCTACCCAGTCCCAACTGCTACCATAAAAAAACACTTACTAAATCTCAAACTAACAACCTTAGCAGATTATAACCTGCCAACGGAATATCTAAATCTTGCTGCTAATGCTCTAGCCTTCCTTGTTTCAATGCTGATTAACCAATCAATAACATAAAGTTGCATCCCAAGCACTTGGAAAAAATCATTCATAATACCACTACATAGGAAATTCAACTGACCTGTCTAATTACAGACCTAAAGCTACATTGCCAGCCCTATCAAAAATTCTGGAAAAGAGAATCTGCTCTCAAGTCTTTAAACATCTTAGAGACAATAATCTTCTGTCCATAATCCAACATGGATTCCACCCCAGTCATAGCACAACAACTATTCTTCTTAGCTTCACTAATATTATCAACTAAAACAGAAATAATAGCAATCGAGTATGGGCACTCTTCTTGATTTGTCAAAGGCCTTTAACACCATATCCTATCAAAAACTTCTCACCAGACTCTCATATCTAGGTGTTAGTCAATCTACTCTCACCTGGTTTCATAGCTATTTCACAAATAGACAACAATCAGTGATATGGAAACATGAGTTTTCTTCTTTCTCTCAGTCACAGTCCGACTTCCACAAGACTCAGTTTTGGGACCACTACTATTTAACATATTCATTAACAGCCCCCACCACACAGGCAAACATAGTTCAGTATGCAGATGATGCAACCATAATCAGCACTGCCCCAATACTAAAAACCCTCCAAGAAGCCACCCAAGAGTCCTTCTTCTCTGTAAAATCCTGGTTAAGCACTGCAGACCTACTCCTAAATGCTAAAAAGACCAAATTAATGCTCTTTATACCAAAACAATATAATGAACAGAAAAATAAGTTCTACTTTGACTCATATGACAATACAATAATAGAAACCATGACAGAAGCCAAACTACTTAATTATAGATGACAAACTCAAATATGACCAACATATTTATCAAGCTATCAAAAAAGCACATACAAAACTAGTGTCCCTAAATAGAGCAAAGCAATATCTTACAGCATCCACAAGAAGATTCATAGCATCTGCTTACCTATTCCCAACTCCTTTGTGTGCATCCCCATTTTCAAAAATCTTATCAGCACCCTTATGTCCAGACTTAAAACATGCTATACTATATTAGCAAAATTTGCCACATACTCACCCACCAAAATCCATCATCGCACAGCCCTGAAGAGACTAAGCAGACTGGAACTGCTAAACCAACTAACCTACTCTCAACTTTCTACAGCTCACAGACTTGTCCATAAACCAGATAGCTGCCACTCTCCAAAAAACATACTGCAGCCATACAATAGTAGCAGAACATTATGCTCCAATAACAAATCTCTCCTAGCTGTAAGTAAATCAAAAAACTCTGTGTGGAAACTCACTGTACTCTTGCTGTCTTACAAAACTATCGAACTTCATTCCAGTACAGCTAAATCTTAGAGAAAATGACAAATGTTTTAAAAGACTACTGTAACAGCACCTACAACACACCTGGCTCTGCTCTTGCTCTTCACCTGGTTAATACCTACCAAAGTAACTTATTAAGCTACCATACCTCCGACAGAACCATGCCTCACCCTTCCTAACTCATTACATATGGAACCCATGATGATGATGATGAGTTGGGTACAATTTCACTTTTGTCTCCTACTGTAAACAATCAATACTTCTCTAATGTTTTTTTTCTTTTCCTTTCCTCTACTCTCTGAAAATAGTTTATTTCTCTCTCTCTGTTTTACTTCCACTTTGTAACTACAAAACTAAATGTAAATGAATGTTTTTTTTTACATTGCTTTACTTTTTTTTTTTTTCTGGACAGCATTTTTCTAAACAGTTAACTACCATGTTTACTTATGCTGTATAATAATCCAAGACACAATAGTATCTACAATATAAAATAATGTAATAAAAATGTTTATGTACTGTGAGTACTTGTAATTTATGAATGTAAATGTTGAGCTTTTCTCTCGGGGCCTCTGCTGTAACAGGATATTTCTATCCCAGTCAGACTTTCCTGGTCAACAAAGACAAATAAGTAAATAATAAATAGTAATAATTGTTTAGTTCTGCAGAATGGACATGGCCTATTCAAGTGCTAAGTTCAACCTAGTGCACCTGAAAGTGTAAAGATCTTCCACCCCTTGCTGCACAGTGACCAAAGGGAACATCTACTGAGGGAGTATGAGTGTCCCTTTACAAAACTGAAACCCAGTATTTGCTTGCCAATTCACTGAGTGTTGCAAATGGCATGAGCCTCTCTGGCAAGCAGGGCAGTGACCTGTAGAAGCACTGCCTACACCTCTGCCAGTGAGATGAAGAAGTTAGCAAGAGGGAGTTGCCTTATTATTTCAGACAATCTGAAAATAGTCTGCAATTCTTCATCAGGTATATTACCTGTAGCCTTCTGTTAACAGAGTATATTGTGCTCATTTGTGTTTGTTTTACATTTTCCAGTGATCAAGGTATAGACAAACAGAATGGCCTGTCTTTGTAGGTGTGACAAGCTTTCCAGGTGGCAGGCTAAATGTTGAGTATTGCTGCCTATATTATAATGATTTAATGACATGTCATACAAATGTACTAATCTGTTGCACTAGTTTCTCCCTTTTTCTTTGTCTTTTTCATTTGTTTATGTTGTTTCCTTCCTTTTATTTTTTTTCTACAGAATCAGCCATGGTGCTCACTGTGGTGATGTGGCAGCCACCATGCTTTGCATCAGCTACTGTGCCTACTAATGGGTACCCAGTAATCCACAGCTTGCTTCTCTGCAGAGTGATGAAGGTTACCTTGTTGAAGATGACCTGTAGGGCTTGCAGACTGCATCTGTGGCCACCTCTCAGGAAATGGTGAAGCCTTGTCATCTGACAGTGAGGTTGAGGGGTACTCCTGGGTCACCCATTGGCAAATCTGACAGCTTGTGAGGGCCAGTGTTGGCAAGTGAATGGATGCTGACATTGACCTCCTTGAGAATCTCAGTATGTGGATGATTATCACATGACCAGATGGCTCCCTTCATTGGGCCACCAAATGTGACACCTACACATGATGTCAGCCATGGAGGTGATTGACTGACATATGGGAAGGTTACTCTCGGAGGCAATCAGTATCCTCAGTGTTAAGTGCAGATTGCCCCATCCAGTTCATCTCCATCCAAGCTACACAGGTGTTCCATATACTTACATTTTACTCCTTATCCCCATTTGCATTCCAATCCTTCCAATCACCAGTTGTCCACCCTTTATCAATCCTAATCTCTCCACTGTTTCCCTCCTTCATTCTTACATTCTTAAGGGTCACTATCCAGAAACACATAAGAAAAGCATCATAAAAGAACAGTTCATTTGATAGGCCAGGATGGTGTCTGATAGGATAATTGTGGACAATGACATTGTAAAGTTAGAGAACATGTACCTTGACAGGGGGTACCCCCTTAAAATAATTAAAGAAATCAGTACTAATGTTATCCCACAATAGGAATAAAGTATAAATCCCTGTTAGGGCTAGGATAGTACTGGTGATATTGAAAACAGCAAGAAAACAAAAACTGACCGCAACATTTATAAGACATCCTTAGTGATGAAGTATAACATAAAATGCCAATATGATCAAGGCCATAGTTAGAAACAATTGGACTATTTTTAAAAGCAATTATGGAATTTTTAGGACATTTGGGGATAGTCCTTATTTTGCTTACAAAAGAGCAAACAACATTAAAAGCATGTTTGAAAACATCATAGAAGATCATATAAAAAAGTATTTGTGGAACTAAAACATGTGGGAACCATAATCGATGTAGTTATAAACTATAAACCAACCCTCTTGATTTTTTCTGTGAAGGGAGTTGATAGAATGTGGACATATTAGGGTGTTTTAAAAGAATGGTTACTGTGGTTCCACTCATGTAGTATATATAGCAAAATGATTATTGTGTCCTGCAGTTTATGTAGGAAAAACAGGGAGAACACTAAGAAAAAGAATTTATGAGTATTTATATGATATACATGCAAATAATGTTAATAATGCATTACACAAACATTCTTTAATTTGCCAGAGTTTAAAAAAATAAATAAATTTGATATTCTAGACATTGCTGTTCCAAATATGAGATGGGACATGAGAAACTCGCCTTGAACAAAATGAACTTTCATGGCAATTCAAATTAAATGCTACTGTGGCACCTGGTTTAAATGAAAATGTGTCTGTTTAAATGAAAATGTGTCTGTTTTAACTCTTTTAAAACCTAGAGCAGCAAAATTATAATAGGAATATTATATACATTTTCTTACAATATATTAATTACATTGTATGATGGTATCAACAATTATTGTTGTGTTGGGTCATAGAGATGTATTTTAAATGATTTATTTCAAAGTTTATTTATTTTTGTATCACTTCCTATTTGTGCCATATAGCATTATTACCTAATTTTACAATTTCTATATGGCAGGCTGTAATATATGAATACAATATTAAGTTTTTGTGTTCACAGCTTTTGTACAACCCTACAATATATTCAGGTTTTCTAATTTGTTGTATGAACTGTAGTTTTAACATAGGCTATTCGTGGCCATGTGATTTGTCCATTTTTATAAAAGAAAAAGTTGATGCAACTTCCTCTTGTTCTTTTATGTAAGTGGTGGACAAAAACAAGATATAATCTTTATTGGTGCTAAACATTGGTATTAAGGTGAGATACTTATGTTTTTTTAGATTTGGAGTCCAGCTTTTATGTTTTTTACATTTGGAGTCCAGCTTCTGTTTTGTGTACATTTTTTGAATTGGTGAATTTATTTCCCCATGCACCATTTTTCTTTTGGTTACAGACATCAGCATGGCCAAAGGACAACCAGGTAGGCAGACAATAGAAAATTTTAGCACTGATGAAAATGAGATCCTGGTGTAAGTCCTCAGATAACATGTCCTACATCAGCTGGATAGAGAGATAGCAGATCAAATAGGAAAGCTGCAGCACCAAGAAAATATAAAACTGGGACAGAAATGTGATGTAAAGGGAACTGAGCAGGAAGGAGTGCATAAATATTTGGACATAGATAAAGGATCAACAATGAAACATGAACAAACATGAATAAAGCTCAATAAGGAGTACTTCAGAAGACTAGAGCTGATATTGAAAACTGCCTTGACATCAAGGAATAAAGTTCAAGCTATGTAGCAATTTGCTCTTCCTGTTTTAAGTTACAGTTTTGGGGTGATCAACTGGCCCCAAAATGATTGGATGAAATGGACATGAAGACGAGAAAAATGCTTCGTGCTTATCACATGATGTATAAAAATCAGTGTATGCCAAGATTATATATTCTAGGCTCTGAAGGAATTACAGGCCTCCTCAAAACTGATTACATGTATAGTTCTGCAGTTGCTGGACTGCATACATATCTAGAAAGTTTTAAAACATGAGAAGACGTAGTCTAAGATTGTATATTTGCTTAGTTTAGCAAAAGAATTTTGGTGTCGAGTATGAATGGAAATCAAACCAGAAGTAGGCACGCAGCAACTGCATGTGCTAAAAGACAAAAGAAATAATTGAAAGAGAAGGATCAGAAGAGCAGAAAAATGTGGAAAAGCCATATACTGCAAGCACAGAGATCTGCTGGAACGACCTTATGTTGTTCACAATTTGATACAGAAATGGTTAAGGAGAGTTGAACTGAAACCAAAAGATTAAAGCTTAATAATGGAAGCCGAGAACAGTGGACTACATATATGCAAGTTTACAAAAAACATTGAAAAGGTGTGAGAAACACACAAATTCAGGTTCTGTAAAAAAAGAACTGGAAACAGTCATATATCTTGTTGCTGGGTGTGATACATTCAATGCAGAGAACCTATATACTTAAAGGCACAGTAATGTGCCAAGATTACTGCATTGGGGATTATGCAAACACTGCAATATAGAAGTAGCTGAGAGCATTAGAAACATGAGTCACAAAGCATTCTAAAGATGGATGAATTGAGTATCGCATGGGATCATCACCATCAAAAATAGATGCAAGAAAACTTTCTCTCTCTCTATAGACAAACTTACCACTGATCATTGAAATTGCTACTCTCGGTGATTACAGTATTTTACATAGAGAGAGAGAGACACACACAAAGTCATAAAATATCAGGATTTGCAGGCAGAAACAAGAGTAACATGGAAGAAAGGTACTCAGGCATTTCCAATAGTAGTAGCATCAATGGATCTAATAAAAAAGAATTTGCAGTCATACTTATATATGCTACCAATACATATGACCCTGAATTAATTACAGAATGTGGCAACTTTGGACACATTGAAGGTGCTGAGAAGAGCATTTTTGGCTAACATCAGAGTGAAACAATGCTAATTTCATGAACTCTAATTATACCTTGGCATACGAATGGGATCCATTTCTGTTATGGTATAAGAAACCCAAAGGACTTGGAGAAATTAAAATGTAGAGAAGGAGTGGATCAACAGTTCTGAAACCGGGTGTGGCAGTCCTGGCTGTAGGTCATCAATGTTATGGGGGAGGGGCAAAATATTACAGTTGGATAGTGTCTACAGTTCTTCACAGATATAAGGGCCAGGCCATACATAAGGCATGGCAAACTGAGCAAAGTAATGTGCCATAGACAGTGGCCCTCTAGGATCCATGCAACTTACTGAGATGGAAGAATTCCTTGTGTTCCTGTATGGAGGTAATGCAACATCCATTATCCCCAGAGATGACCTAATTGCTGATGTGGGGAGGAGTGATAGAGCATGTACTACCTAGTAGATATTTGTATGTGCTGTCCTTAGGCATACTGAGTGTGGAGTAAAGCAGTTTCCCAGTGCACTTTTGTTTTCAGTGGCACCTCAGCCTGCAACATGTTACAGTCACTGAAGATAAAGTTAGGTACAATATCATCTGCTGCTATGCATGCAACATGGGCACCCTAGTAGCATATGTCATTAGGTTCACCATGATATTCTGTATATTTTGCCTTTGCATGTATCACCAGGGGAAGGCATGGTATAGGAATGTCATAGTTTGGACAAAGAGCTGATATTGAGGGTCTATATTAGAACATCGAAGTTTCAAAACTTCAAATGTTCTAATATCGAACCCTATTCAGCGAAAGCTGAAAACATCGAACATACAGAACAGCAAATTTTTTCCTAGGGGAAAAATTTGCTGTTCCAAAACACATACACACAACACAAGCACACCAAACAAACAGCAATCCACATACATACACCTAAAATCTTACACCTAACCCTACACTAAACTATACACACACCACTAACTATCCACTTACCTTAACCCAAACCCTAGCCCTAAGGTCCATCACTATCGCACACTCACCTCACCCGTTCCCTAACCCTAACTCACCTAACCCACCCTAGCCCACAATCGCACACTTACCTGAACCTGACCCGTAACTTTCCACCACAGCCCTGAAAATACCAAAGCAACAGAAACGGACAACCAAATTCTTTCCCTAGGAAAACATTTGGTTTTCTGTTGCTTCGATATGTTCAGCTTTCACTGAATAGGGTTCGATATTAGAACATTCAAAGTTTTGAAAATTCGATGTTCTGATATAGACCCAATATTGATACTACAGATGTGCCTGATGATAATGATGCCAAAATATGTAATTAGAGTCACAGTCTGCAGAAACATTGACATTATCTGTCACTTCTGGGTGGTGAAGCACCCTGCTCACACAGGGGAAATACAGGCAGAAATAAAGAGCACTGTGACTGCAGAGATTGAGCACCCAGCACCCACAGGGGAGATAGGCATCCCATGGGTGACACCTTCTACATGCTTCCCGAGTCAGAATAGGCCAGAGACTCAGAAAGAATCACAGCTCCCATTTCACCTGTGAGCTTCATGATATCATTAAAGATAATTCAGTAGATGTGAACGAATGCCATCCTGGCAAAATCTCCTGCTACACAGTCTGCATTAGATCTGGCAAGCATATTGGAGGCATTCATGAGGATGCTGCCTTGCAGTGGCTGAGCTCTTTGTAGATGTAGAGCCCAGACATCAGGAAATGATGGCTGCATTCAAACTTCTGGTGGCACATGCTGCTGAAATTAGCACTTCTCTGTGTAGGAATAGTGACATCTCGGGTGGCAAAACTGCCAGGGTTGTCCATGGCCACAGATGGGTATGTAACCATGCTGGATGTGTGTTAGTAGCTTATTAGAGTGGACACACACCACCATCATCAAGAACTATCAGAAACTCTGACATCCCTCATCATGGGCATGCACAAGGATCTGCTTCCAAGTCTAGATCCCGCAGTGGCACCCCATCCCTGTTACATGAGGGTCAAAAACCATGATAGACATTATCAGCACACTGAGTCCAGGTCCAAGTCACAGAGTAACACCCTGTTCCTGTCACAGGAAGTTACAAGGCCTGTCATTTTTGGTGGTCTACTTACCTAGACTATTATAGCCCCCTAATCTCAACCCATGTGATTTTTCCCCTACCCCCATGCATATCCTTTGCCCCATTCAGTTTGTGCTGACAGTCTTGTTTTATTGTGTCTCCTATTATCTGTACAAATGATGACTGTGACCCATGACATCTTCTATCCTGTGATCATTGAGGTGATGATTAATATATTATGTAACTAGACCATGCACTGACCAGCATAGCCTGATAGTAAAATTCCATATATCATATTTTGTCTATGTGTCACTGTAACCTTATGATTGTCATAACCCATAGCTGGCAATCAGTCATTGCAGCATCACCAGTACCACTGTGTTGACCATCACTGTTTGGGGGAGGGTCACTTCCTGCACATGTGCTATTGTACTCCATGACACTGTCCACTCTGGGTGCTGCTGTGATGTCTAAAATAGGTCCTATTATAGTCATGTCATAGGTCTGACAAGCTTGTTTCTGCATGGTCATGTTGAGCAACATGGCAGAGATAATGACCACCTTGTCAGCTATGCCTGGAAAATATTGAAGTAGCCTATTAGACATGTCAAGAGAGCGGGATCATGCTTTTAGCACACCACTGACCTGCTCAGTCTCATTCTGCATCTCAGAATGGTAGTGTTGTATTGTAATTCAGACATCAGTAAACATACATTTTGCACAGTGAGCCTATACTTACTAACCAAATGGCCCTTTGAGAAGTCACCTCAATGGAAGTAATGATACAGATGAGACAGATGCCAGATATGGGAATCATGGAAACTGCCATGGTGCTGGACACACACATTGGAGATATTCTATTACATTGTTGAATACATGGCAGTTCAAGGAATGGTAGTCCCTCCTGTTCACATACATCTGTTGTGGAGGCCATTGGGGATTTACACTGCTACACGTATGCAGTCTATGCCACCCAGTATCTTAGGAGGTGTGTGATTTTATAGAAGCCACACAAAAGTGGAGTTTGTCTACCCTGTTGTCCTAAAGAAGCAGATATTCTCTTCTACATGCAGAATCAAGTGTTGAGAAACTTGTATTCATGAGGCAGGTACCTGTGATATACCTAAGATGCTCCCAGTTGGTCACTGAAAGGTCACAGTAGTTAAGATAGTAAGTACTTCGCATCTCTTTGTCTCCACGGGTATAGATGTGCTATTCATTCAACAAGCTTCAGCATGTGGCAATATTATCCCCTGGATTCATGAACGTTGCGCCAGGCGGACACATAGCGTAGGCGTTACAATGCCAAATATGGCTGCCGAGCGATTCAGGTACGATCCAATCCCACGTGCACTACCGGCGTGCACCGGATCTGCGCCGCCTCCGGCGTAGGTATGTTAAACACCCCATGTGCGGTGTTGCACCATGCAAATGAAGGCATATAGTGATCCAAGAAGTGGCGCAGGCGTAGCATAAGGGCACGGCAATGTAAACCAAAAAAAAACGGTTTACATTTACCCAAACATAACATAGGAGTAACGGAAGGCTGTCAA
Organism: Protopterus annectens; assembly: GCF_019279795.1. Lineage (NCBI taxonomy): Eukaryota > Metazoa > Chordata > Ceratodontiformes > Protopteridae > Protopterus > Protopterus annectens. The sequence goes on along the minus strand of NC_056732.1, from coordinate 1,235,807,435 downwards.
CGTCAGGTATCACACTGTTGCCATATGCCAATGGCGAAAGACACAGAGAATGTCAAAAGAAAACATGCACAACATGTAAATAATAACATAAATGGTATGTCCACAGAAACTCACAGCAGAACCCCAGGACATGTCTGCGGAAGGTGCTAAACAATGAAATAATATGACAATGTCATAAAACAGCAGTGTAATACACATCAGCTTCACAGCCACAATACACCATGGTATGCATGGAAAGCCACATCCACGGTGCAAGGGTTGCCAAGGACTCGCGGCAGTGTTCGGCGTGGTAACTATGAATTAGTAGTCAATGCCATGCAAATGAGGCAGATAATACTGAATCGCAAAACCCCCGCCGGGCGTAAGGCTGTACCAAACGGCGCAGCGGTAATACACCGAGGAGTGGCTCAGAGGGAATACATGTCACCTGCAGAGGGGTGTGCCACTGTAGGAGGAAGCACATTGGAGCTCAGCAAACCTGGGCTGTACATTGCACATCACAGCTGCAGGACCGGCGTGTGGGGAAATAGTTGAGCTGAGAGCACACAATGCGCGCAGAGGTGCATGTGCACGAGGATGACTACGCTCCTTAACCCAGTCATGTGACGCTCGCCCCGCAAATAACATCGGAAACAGGAAGGTGATGTTGAGAATATGAGGAAATGCGGAAGCAGTGTAATTGGAGTAGTAATGAGCAATCAACAGTAATCAACCCACGAAGGCCAATCGGCGGCAGCTGACAACTCTGCATGCAGAAACCTGCAAAACGGGATAGGGGAGGCATATGAATGCAAAGAAAGTAGGGGAGGTAGCAGATTGCAAAGAGTGAAGACCTGACACAGCAGAGCCAAGTAGACAGGCAGCATAACGGCGGCAGCACACAAAACGCACGATATGCCATGTCCCAGAAACTACACATGACAGGGCTCTGCAGGATGCATGCCAGGAAATAGTAGGTGCAACGTGCAGAAACAGTAAGGGAAGGTCGAAAGGTAATCCATTGCAGGCAAGAGTAATGCAACACCAAAGGCAACAGCGTTGCAGTGCCAACGGTAAAACACGGAAGATAATCCCCAGATACGGCCGCACAGACACACCCTATGACATCACCGGGTGTACAGCACAACAGTATAAAGTGTGAATGCACACAACACACAGCCGTATTCCCAAACGCCGCACCATAGGTGTAAACACACAGGGAACTTTTAAAATGTACATGTTGGGTGCCGCCGTGGCCGTGATCCATCAGCATGTGTTAGAGACAGACGGAGTTGTGGAGGAGGGTGCCGACAACTACCGTGAGGCCTCAGAGGAGAAGGAGAGTGTTCAGACCAAGGGTAACCTACCAGGGGCTACAAGACCTGGAGATAGTAGAGCATTACAGGGTGGATAGGGACACGTTACAGCAAATAGTGGAGCTGTGCCGCCACGCCTGAGAACAAGAAACAACAGAGGGGAGCCCATCCCAGTGGACACAAAGGTATGTGTAAGCTTGCGAATACTGGCCACAGGTACCTTTCAAAGGCCAACTGGGGATATAATGGGCATCTCACAGGCATCAGCATCCAGGGTACTACACCAGTTTCTGGATGCCATGTTACCACATGCCAATGAGCATATATACTTCCCCAGATCTCAGGAGGAGTTGGCTAGCAATATGTGCCACTTCCACCGTGTGGCACAATACCGGGAGGTACTGGGTGCGATAGACTGTACGCACATACAAATCAAGTCACCACCTGGGGAGCAGGGTAGACGCTACATAAACCGCAAGGGATTCCTCCATCAATTGCCAGGTCGTGTGCAATGCGCAGGGCATTATCATGGATGTGTGTGCTGGCAGCCCTGGAAGCTACCACGACTCCCATATCTGGCATGCCTCACAGCTGTACCAGGTATTCGCCAGGGGGGACATCCCACAAGGCCACCTTGTGGGGATGCTGGCTATGCACTGGAGCCGTGGATGATGACTCCCATCAGAAATGCACACACACACATGCAAGAACGCCATAATGAGGCACACGCACAAACCAGAATAATCATAGAGCGTGTGTTTGGGATGCTGAAATCACGGTTCCGTGCTTGGATACATCCGTGGAGCCCTGCAGTACTCTCCAGGCACATGTGCCCACATATTCATAGTATGTGCCATGCTACATAATATGATCCTGCGGAAGCAGCTGCTGCAGGGACATAATGGTGAAGGGCCACAAAGCCCACCACAACTGCCAAGGCCAGTCCAGGCACAGAGGGTTCAGGACCATGAACACACTGTGCCAGCCCCAGTAGGCAGACGGAGGCGCACCCAATATGCCTATGCCCTGGCAAAGAGGGAACGATAGCACATACTCTGACAGCGTAGGCCCCATGGACTGACACCTCCCTACCTGCACACACAGTGAAATGGACGGCACACAAACATGACCACCCGTAAAGTGTACCGTATGGGTGGCCCCATGTGTGACTCCAACATAGGCAGCACCCAAACACTGTACACCCAACAGCCAGCGGAGCATGGAACGCCAACACCTGAACCATACGCGGGTCCTACAGCAGACGGCGTTGCTGTATGCTGCCACGTTCACCGCAAGGTGTATACATATAGACATGTAGATATGTGCATATACAGATATGTAGATAGATATAATTACATATATAGAAATATATGTACACATATACATATAAGTACTACAGGTAAGACAGGGAATCAGAGGGATGTAAGGTGACAGAGATGTAACACGCGATATCTGTACATAGTATACATAGTGAAAGACAACCTGAGCATCCGGGAGGTTTAACAGAAGAGGAAACCGCCACCCATGGAAAGGTCAACATACCGAAATGCATAACCGCGAGTCGGAATGATCGCCAGGCCACAGTACAGTAACAGTACATGCGCAGGTAATACTATGATGATATGAGGGGGGAGGTAGACACTGCCGCCGGTGATGCGGCCCACGCAGGTACTGTGTGCAACCGTCCCCGTGACTGCCGCAGTATGTGTATGTGTGCGTGAGGGTGCCGTGTGTTGCTGTGCGAGTGTAATGTGTGTGCCTCTGTAAAATGTGTATGTTGGTACCATGTTAGAGGCAGAGTGGAATAACATGTGTAGGCATACAGTACACCAGCCACAGGCATATGTACACCAGTAGTCCCAAAGTAGTACTGAGAGCCCCACTCTGGCTAGGCGTGTGGCGACGTATAACGATGCAAAGTGACAATGTCCCAGAATGTAGCACAGGAATATACCCCACATGAAATGGAAAGGACGATGTACTAATCATGACCGTATGTATGACACCGATATGCTAATTGCAAAACGATACGTCGGCAAAGTCACACAGCAATAGGTATGTACCGTGGAAATACGCATGTGCTACCCCGGTACTGACCATGGCCACGATCGCCCGTAAACACCGCTGTGTGTTCTACAAGTGTCAAACAAGCAATCGCCACCTGAATAGGTGGCAACCACTGGCAAACAGGCCATCCCAAGTACAGGACCACAATGACTGTAAATATCTGGGACAGAATGACAAGGGATAGTATAAACAACCGCAGATATACCACCGATGTGACGGAGGAATACATGCAGGAAGCACACACGCAGGCGATACCAACACCACATGACAACAACACAACCTACACTCCCAGACCAACAGACAATTAACTGTCAACTCCCCAGGCAGGGATGGAGCACACAGACAAGCATACCGTATGTAGAGATGCAAGGCCCACAACCCGTGATCCGCCACCTACAACCTCCGATATTCCCCATCGCATATATTAAAGGGATACAAGCCGTAATAGCAGCACAAACATACAGGCAGTCAATGACAGCTGCATAACCGCAACATCTCGCGTGGGAAACACTATCAACAGCGGATGCATACTTGCATCCGTTGTTTAAAGGAATACAACAGCTATGTTACACATCCGAATGCAAAACGCCATCAACAGACGCCGTCAGGACAGGGACACCCACATGTCGAACATAATACCATACCCAACACACACAATCCACGGCTAACACCACTGCGAAATGTACCTGTCGCCACACATAGCGGCTGCAGTTACACATAACATAACACAATACAGACCATCTCCACGAAGGTAGGGCAAATAGCCAACGCCCAGGTGAGGAATGCAACCATACCCTAGTTACGACGTAATGTACGAATGGAGTAGATGCACAGGTGATATGCGCACAAGTACACACTGAGGAACAGCAATTGGTGTGATGAACCCACATGTTGCAGGTATCGACGGATATAAGGATGACTCCCAGGATATTCAAACCGTATGCTCATACCGAACCAGCAGTGTACAACGGAAAGAGTAATAAATAGGAATACCGATACACGGAACGAAAAACGGAACGAAACACCGACAAGGTATGTAGAACCCACGATATGTACGGGTGTGTAACGCATGATGTGTATGAGGTAGCTGTACTGTATGTGAATGGTGTTTGTAAGTAATGATACTTGTCCATAATGCAGAGAGTGGTGAAAGGTGGTTATGTAGTGCTATCCTGCTGAGCATACCAACGACTGTGGACACCGTGTGCACAGCAGTGGGACATCATGTACACAGCCGGGGATAACACAAGGGCTGCCACAGGGGGGCATAACAGAGAACAATGCCACACCACACGCCGATGCTGGCAGTGGATGTCCAACAAGGAAGTGCCATAGCAGGGCATAGGACATGTATGTATACTGTCACAGCACACATGTGTATGGGCATATACCGTCGATGTCATACGTAATGTGCGCCCGACATGCACGTATGCCTTGCAGTAGGGGATACTATGTCAACTATGTGTAATGTAAAGCTGTCATGGTGGATATGACAGACATCATACACAGTATCACAGGCATATCATGCATAATGGAGTTATTGCCTATTGGTATGTACAATAACAGGATACATATGGCCTGTAGATATGGGACAGAGTAGTAGCATAATAGCCATCCGAAATGGAAGGAACACCAAGTAACCATGCCCAAACGATCTGTAGCAGGTGCAATGTGGGCAACAATGAAGTCTGGCAGGTCCATGTGTAAACACATGTGCAGTGTACACAGTAGTGTCACCTCCCCATGGTAGTGTCCAGTGAACAGCAGAGGTGGGTGTCAACTGCATGTTTACACAGTACTGCTGCTGTGGTGGTACCATGACTACGTGTCACTCAAACAGCAAGGGAGCTATCACATGAACAGTGCCACTGTGTGTCCCTGTGAATGTGCACAGGACCTATGTTCCACAGCATGGTGTGTGTTGTGTCTGCGGAAGTAACACAGAAGCCCAGCCCATGCAATGTGGCATGTGTGCACATATCCATGAGTGGTCCGCTCACACTGCCCACTGCAATTGTCATGTATGAGTAGTACATGCATCAGTAATGCGGAGGACATGGTCCATGTCAGAGCAGAAGACACCCCTGTGTATGTGGTATGCAGATGTGTACAGATGTGTTTTCCGCCTGTCAGCCGCATATGTAAACTGTCTGAGCCTGGTACACATCATGGCATGACAATGCTGTGCCATGTAAAGTCGTAGCCATTGTGGAAGGTACACCACGAATGTGGTATTGTAACCTTGACCGTGTGTAGATGTGTGTATGCCACAGGTACAATGGCTACCTATGTACCAGCATCACACACAGTACAGATAGGTGTGGCCCTGCAGAAGTGTATCCATGCCACAGTGGAATACGGTAACCACAGGACCATGTGGGGCATTTGTGTGTACAGCAACCATGTACAATTTGATATGCATGTACGGGCCAGTATCCATGTGATAGTCAGTGGATGAATGTTGCTATGCAAAGGTGATGTGCATGCACCATGTGTCATGCATCCTGATGCCATGACACCCACATGATGTATCTGCCACACCGACACCCATATGGTTGTTATCAGTATGAGCTGGTGGAGCTATAATGGTGCCAGGTATGTAGATGTGGGATATCTAGGCATGGACAGTACTCTGTGACAGCATGTTGTGTATGTAAGCAAATAGTGAACATGAGGGGCCCCATGACTGAGGACTGTGTAATGCCATATGTACCTGACATGTAGTAGGTAGCATGATATGCTTGCACCACTGTGTGTCCTGTCCAGGAGTCATATAGCCTAACATCCTGAGACACAGGGTATGATGTGCAGGTGGATGTGTACGCTGCCAATACCAGAACGTGGAATGGTGCTGAAGGGCAATGTGAGGACAATGTCTGATTTGTTGCCCTCTGTACCACACCAACCACCCATGCAATGGTATGACAGGTGGCCAGCATGTGTATGTGGCGTGCTGTGGCACACAGAAGCCCAACAAGGGTGCCAGTAAAGGCATGGAGGTCATCAATGTGTGCGTGAAGCACGTTTGTGAGGATGTGCCCCAGTGCCATACAGAATGGTCCAGTCATGGGTGTACGAATGCAGTCCCACACGTGCAATGCAGTGCCACCCATGTGTAGTGCGATAGATGCGGCAGTGTGACGGTCAAGGTACACAATGTCCGACAACAGGCTAGCAGTGAATTCAGTGGGCTGGTGTGGAGACACATACCAAACAGGTTGGCGGGACATAACAGCTAGGGAGATCGGAAGGTGACATTGGGCCAGTGTCCTAGGACATAACGTGTGCATGGCAGTACCATGTATGTGTCCACAGGGACACTACGATGTCCATGTATGGATTGCAACCCTGTAGTGAGTGAGAGTGTGTATTGTTGGTAAGTACACCATTGCCTGGCATGTTGCCAACATTATCTCAGTCTGCAATGCCTGGGTGACTGTTGTACGTGACATTGAATGTGGATGTAGCCAAACAACACAGACATACCACCACACTGCCTGAGGACCCACACTGCAATGTGCGGCAGTCATGTGTAGGTAGCTAGCCTTGGAGCATGTGATGGACCACGAGGACCCACCATGGCTGACAAGTGATGCACCCCACACATGTGAATATACACCACCGTGCAACAGCCTGCACATGTGCCCATACAGCAGATGTGCATGGAACATGACCACCACCGTGGCATCTGTGAAAAGGTCAGTACCGCCATGTCTCTGTGTGGAATAGCATGGTCCCTACCATTGTGTACATGCTACGGAAGTGCACTGTGGTATGTGTCAGCATAGTTATGTACACTGTCCATCTGCCGGGATGTCATGCCATTAACAATTCCAGTCAGCAGACGTCAGTAGTACTGGCTGTAGAACACATGTTCCATGTATGCTGCGATGGGTGTGTGTCCAGGGTGTGGCTAGCAGGGCCGTGAAACATATGTGTTCATCTACCAAAGTGGGGATAACCCCAGGTTTAACACACCAGACACATGGAGGTATTGTGCATGCTGAGGGTAGTGTAGGTATGGTATGTGTTGTGTAATGTGTCACCCAGCTGGGTGGAGTGCATGCCTCAAGCATGTGTGGGTACATGGGTGTCCATTCTAGGGAAGTGTGGGTTGCTGTCAGCACATGGCAGTATCAGCTGTCTGAGGCCCAATGTACAGTATGACAACACAGACAGCATGTAACCTGTGGTGTACAATGTAAGCTCTGTTGCGTGTTACAATGTGTCTAGCGGTCACAAACATGGGTATCTGCACATGGAGCACCTATGATGCATTGTGTTTGGCAAATATCCAGTATGTGTGCAAAACACTGTGTGATGTGGGATCCCCTCACCTGTGTGTGTTGCAGTCCAGGTATGTGCCTGGGAGGTATGATCCGTGTACAATCTGTACTTGCAGGTGTGCTGTGCAGAGCATGGAGGCAGGTCCCAGGCACTGCAGATAAATGTGAGTGGTGCACTAGTGTGTGTGCCTTGCTTGTGTGCAGCACAGTGGAAGGTGCAAGCATTGTCCCACATGACCCCATGCCGTGCCTGCCTGTTACAGCCCTGCTGGAGACAGTCATGTGACACCGCCACAGAGGCAGTATAGCATGTGAAGATGTACATGTGTGCTCCACACCCCAGGCAGATGTCCGCAGGTCATGTGTGCCACAGCAGTGTGGTCGACCAGGACTGTCATAGTGGTCAGATACCACATGCCTGTATAAGTACAGTATGAGCATAGGCAACAGTTGCAGTGACAGAGTAGGTCAATGTACAGTGTCCCTGTGTTCAGACCACTGCCTACTGTACACTTGGCTAGACACACACCCAGAGGGTGAATATACCGTGAGCCATCACATGTCCCAGTACACGAGCCTGTGTAATGCCATCACAGGGCGGTCACAATAACACGTTGTATGACAGATATGTTGTACCAGGTGATGTGTCATGTGTGCATATGTTGAGTTGCACAGCTGTTCACACGTCCGCAACATATCAGTGCATGATGCCTAGTGTAACATGATGTGTGGAACTGCACTGTGATCCACAACAGGGTCATCTGAGACAGGTGTGTTGTGAATGGTGTAACCCATGGTTCCACGGGATATACACTGGTGCTGTTGGCTGCCATGCTGGGGCCACCAGTGGTGCCTGCAGTGGTCATACAGACATACTGCACACATTGTTCTGGCAGGAATGTCCATTGTTGTAGATGATGTGTTACTACGTGAAGGTAGGTGTGTGTTGTGAATGTTACCCATCCAGATGTGACCATCAGGTGCAGTCATGGTTGTCGACAGCATCACACCCATCCACAGCTGTCAGAACCCTGTCCCCAGAATGGGTGTCAGCCCCCTCGTACTGTGTGACCTATGTGCAGATGGCGGAACACCTACTACTGGCTGGCTAACAGTGTCATCTAGGAAGGCTATGTGATGGCTGGAATACGCTGTTATAATGTATAATGATGGTATCCCAATGAAGTACATGGAATCACACACAGTAAGCCATGGCTGGCATGTAAACCATGTACAACAATGACTGTGTGACAGACACAAACAATGCGGAGCCATGTTGAACATGCACCCATGAGAACACCAAATGAGGTATGTTGCACATATCGATGTACAACTGTCAGCTATGGGCACAGCATGGATGCAGACGGATATCCCCCACAGGCAGTACCACGCCATGTAGGTAGGGGGGCATTGCACGACTACATGTGACAGTTGCTGTACCGCCACATGTACTGCATATCCGCCATGTAGGGGTAGCAGTGGTACGTGACTGTTGGACATGCCTGTACATATGACCATGTCCCACAGGATATGTGTTACGTGTGTACAACACGTGTTGTACCATCATCAAGCTGTGAAGTGTATGGCTGCCAGTGTACCTGTGTGACATGTTCTGCAATGGGTGCAAAGGTTATCAGTAGTGCATTGCATGCCCACATGCCCCACACAGGTGCATAGCCTGAACATACAATACAAAGAGGGTGTTGGATCATAGCAACCCACATGAGGAGATGGGTATGGGTGGCAACCCACTACCACCTGTCCGGGTAAGGTGTGCATGTCCATGACACATTAGCACCCGAGAAGCTAGCAGTACAGCAGTACAGGGTGGCATGCATATATGATCACTAATACCCCTGTGTGTTCCACCACTGGCCTGTGGACAGACAGACACCAACACAATGTGCAGCATTGACATGTGCACAGCACATCACCGCTGGCTACTGTAGAACAGGCTTACTGTGTAGACATGTGCACAGAACGACTGCGCCAGCCACACTCAAACACGTTATGTGTTGAACCCCACCATCATTGTAGCCCATGCCACAGACAGATGTTCACGCATCTGTGTATGTACGGCTGGGAATGTCCCTGGCCTAGCAGTATAGCTGTGTCAGTGTTGCGAACAACATACTGAATGGGCTGTGTGTGTGTGGTGTGCGCCATACGGTATGGTCCGATGGATGATACCATCAGTGCCCCTGCTATGTGAACATCCCTGTCCCCATACATGGATACCTATGCTGTGCCCAACACCACGGTCCCTGTGGGAGGGATGGTGCTGTGTGGTGCACCAGCTGACATGGGGTGGCAGCAGGCACTGGATGTAGACATATGTGGTACCCATGTCAGGCCAGGCTACCATCCATGTGCACGGGATAGCAGTGTGTGGGCACATACAGCACTGTGTTGAACAATATCGCAGCACATAGCACCTGTCAGGGTAATGTGTATGCATGGATGTGCGATACCAGCATGCACCATACACACCCCCACCAAGCAGCATGCTGCCTACCTTGCAGAAGGCCATTGTCCACACCATGATGATAGACATGTGTAATGTCCATATACACATAGCAATGACATATGGAATGGACAGCCACCCTGCCAATATCAGTACCCCCCAGGTGGGACACATCCCTGTGCCATGTATGTGACATACCCTGTCATACCATGCAGCCCTGCCCAGCAAGGCTGCACATGCTATCACAGTCATACATGGTGCGATGGACAAATGGCACTTGCACTATCAACCGCCCAGAGCAGTAATGTGGCACTGATGCACCCTGTGGTGTCACAGGTGCTGTGTGTTGGTGTGTACAACGTGCGCGCGCACATGCTATGTATGACCTTCCCTGCTAATGTCATATGGTTACACAATGTCCCATGTGTATCACATGTGCAATACAGGTGAGCCGTGGCAGGTTGTCCAACACCCGTACAGTGCTGTGTAGATGTACATGGCACAACACATGCATGTACAGGTGTCCATGTGTATGTGTGCAGTGCCACCGCTGACGTTCATAATGGCTGCATACGTGATGCCTAGTGACATATACACAGCATCCAGGTGAACAGTAGAACTGTGTGCACATTGGGACACGTGCCAACTGGTATGAACACAGGTGCAGGCAGGTACACATGTCCACAGCAGGTTACCATCAACATGGTGTGTGTACAGTGTGATGAGTTGACACACAGATATGATATGATACCCACTGCTTAATGGTGTGACGGCAACACGCCAGCTGTGTCAGTGCCATGATGCATCGCAGAGATTACTGTGCAGATGTCGTATATGTCATAGCAATGTATGTCCAGCGGTATGCCAGTACATCAGTGTAAATGTGACCTGTCACCATCATTATGTCTTACAGATAATGCCACGTTCCCGGCTGCCAGCCTTCAGCCGCCAGGAGGATGACGTAATCATACCGTTGCTCCATGACAACTATGACCTGCTATTCAGCCATGTTCCACAGCAAGCACAGCAGCGGGATGACCTGTGGCAGGATATGCGCAGGAGGGTGAACAACATGGGTGGCAACAACCGCACCTACCAGCAGATACGCCGACACTGCACAGACCTAATACGGCACGCGAAACAGCGTGCCACCGCAATCGCCAGAGAACAAGGTGGAACAGGTGGTGGGCCACCAACCCAGCACCCACTCACACACACGGAGGAGCTCCTGGCCAGTCTGGGGACACCCAGGGAACATCATGCAGAAACACTCGCTGCCATCGTGGAGGTGGGTGTCTCCCAACCAACGAGCCTGGAGCTGCCTGGTAAGTCAGTCTTGCATGTGTGTATGATAACTGACGTAGGTGTGGGTGTCACAGTACACCACATAATGTACCAACACATGCCAGGTATATGGCCACACAAGCTGCATACTACAGTATGCTACGTTGTGTTTGCAGACATGTGCATAACACATGCTACCACACAGGTACATGATGTGACATGCACAGTGCTTACTGTGGCTACAGTAATGGATAATGTGTATACTGTTGTGTCGCCCTATACAGGTACCTCTGGCGTGTCGCACAGCCATGGGTCCGCCGCAGGTGAGACTGTTGCTAGTAACAGGCATGTTACAGTGTATAGATATTCGCCATGTGGCCAGGTATGACATGCACACCTGGGTCTGCTCCAGTCACGGTATACAGGTTGCACCACCTGACACACACGCCACCCATGTACAGTAGATACAACCGTTAGTATACACCGCATGACACCACATAACCCATCGGTGTGATATGTGCAGTCAGCTATGCATACAATGGTGGAGGTGTTCTACAATGGCTGCATATGTAGTATGCATCGGAATGCCATTTGTGGTATGCACACAGTACCACATAGTGAGCTGTGATCTGGCCAGCACACAGGTGTTACCAATGTGACCTATGCCCCTGCATTGTGTGCACACGTTGTGACATGGCACATGACATGTCCCATGCACGTGGTGTTCTGTCTGCAATATTGTCACACCATGACATGACCTACGCCCGACATAGCAGACATCCACACTGTCTGCATAGCCCTCGGATTGTGACACCTCAGACTAGTATGGGTGTATGTCACATGGGCCACCACAGGGATGTGTACACGATGCCCATCACACACAATTGTCCATGACCCAGTCAAACATGGCCATGGGTGATACCCACAGGCATGTTGCCACACAGTACATCTGGAGTGGGTAGACACCGCTGCACTTTGTCCACACATAGTGCGATCATAGCTGTAGTGGACCACCTGTACATCTGATGTGGTACACCAGACAACCGCAATGCCTGTCTGCAGCCACTGGAGGTGCCACCAATGTCTACCATATACGTGCTGTGGAACAGCATGACTGTGTTGCAGACATGGCAATGCAATGCGCCCATGTTACGCATCGCACAGAAACATACCTGTGTCTTGCTGCCATGCAGTGGCACAGTGCCTGTACTCCCCACTGTATAGCTATGTACACAGCTCACACCAACCACACCTGCACAGACATCTTTGTTACACATGCATTCTATCTGTAGCCTGTACACATAACACTGCACTGTGACGCCCAGTATGATGCGGTGCATGTGGTGGGACACCATTGTCACATGTCCACATGTTATCGCACATGTTGGCGGAGTACATGTCAAAGTGACGCCAGCCATGTGTACTGTTAACCTGCCTGTGGCCACACGGTGTATCACGGTGATGCATGCAAACTACCATGAATGTGTGTACTGCATGCCTACTGAAATGACACCTGCTTGATGTAGTGTGCACCCCAGGGCAGTATGCATACTACCACTATTAATGTCTGGCCTGCATTCACTGAGCTGTGGTGTGGGAATGCTGCATGCCATCTGCAATATCACATGCATGATGTGTCTGCATGTGTGTGTCTGTGTGTGTGTCTGCGTGTGTGTGTCTGCGTGCGTGTGTGTGTGTGTGTGTGTGTGTCTGTGTGTGTGTCTGCGTGTGTGTGTGTGTGTGTGTGTGTCTGCGTGTGTGTCTGCGTGTGTGTAATGTATCTTACAGTATGTCTTTGTATTCACAGGTGGTGTAGGTGCGTTCCTCCTGTGGTCCATCTGATGCTAGTGTCCCCACAGATACTAGCGGTGATGACCATATGCATGAGGCACAGGCAGGGTTGTCAGGGGCAGAAGCTGTGCCATTGGTTAACATCCCACCTATGTCCCCTTCATCTCCGCACACGGTTCTGATGCCGACACATACCACATCACCCCTGCCCAGAGAGCAAGGACACTCAGCGTCTGTTGGCATTGATCAGGAATGTGTGGTGGCTACAGAAGGTGCGGTACACACCATGTTGCCAGTGTAATGACTGGTGATGTGCCACACAGGCATGTGGCTGGTGCTGCTCGTAGGAGGAGCTCTGGCAGACATGCACCTGCTGTACAGGGTGCAGCAGCTGGTATCACCAGACGCATGTTCCAGACTGTAATGGCGGCACAGGCACGTGCTGAACGGCAGAACCAAGAAGGGCAGAGGCTGCAGAGGGCCGCAATCCGCTCCCTAAATGAGAACATCCAGTCATTGGCGAATGCTCAACAGCAGCTTGCTAATGTTCTGGATAGGCGATTAGGTGAGATGGTTGGAATCCTCGACCGAGGCATGTCAATCCGAGCGTGAGCTGTCTGTGCTGGAACACCTGGTAGGGGTGAGGCGAGGACACGTGGCGTAGGCCAGCAACACCACCTAGTGTAGGTCGACGTGCGTGCCACCTCTCATGCCCACTCACACAGTGCCGGTAGCAGCAGCAGTGCAGCTGGTGCTACACCAACCACACCAGGACACAGCAGGCCACGTGGACGTGGCCCTGGCCGGTCCCAGCGTGGACACGGTTCCAGCGGACATGTGTCATCGGAGAGTGGCCACCCCATACCTCCACCCGGTAGTGCCCGTGCGACCCCAGGCAGGCACGGGTCACGTGGCCGCAGACGGACACAGTGAGCCGGACAACCTGCACTGTACAGTCTGGGGCTGCCAAGTATACCCCGTGTAGGCATCACAGATGGCTGAACTGTGTACACACATACCCACACACAGCAGACACAACTGTAGGGCTCCACCACATCCACATGCATTCTGCACAGTCATGCCCAGTAAATGCACCGCCCTTACACACACACATGATGTCATCCATTGGTACAGCCTATGCCCCTGGCACACATATCACCCTGTGCATATGATGAAGCCTCTGCCGCAGCACTGTCATCCACACCATCGGTGCACGGTTATGCAAATATATTCTGATGCACAGGGTGGACAAGTTAGTGAGAGGTGTATGTGATACCTGTGTCCGCATAGTGCGTGATGTGTATGTTGCAGTGGTTGTGTATGACAGGTGACAGGTGCGTATGTGACGGGTTGTGTACTGACATCATGCAGCAGACATACCATGTAGTGCAGGTGCAGCATACATTGAGCTGTGTACACGGTATGTGTGACGGTTACATGTGTAGCACCATGTTGGTTCTGTTAACCTGTATGCCTCATATGGTGTACTTGCATGTGCCTACTGGGAGCACTGTTATCAGTCCACATGTGTAGCTGTGGGTTACCCACAGGCACATCTGGCAATATCAGCATACCACAGGTACCCGCAACCTGCATGGACTCCTACATAGGTACATAGGTGCATAGGTACATACCAGGCTATGTGCCCTACGGCATGTGTAAGCCTAGCCAGAGTGTGTGTGGCTTTCACCACCCCTTAGGATGAGGATACTATATCCATTGGTCCGCTGTCCCTCTGTCCAGCAGTGACACAGAGATGATGCCTGGCGATACCTACGATCTCCCATCCACACGTCAGGATTACTCTTGGACAGAGTCAGTGAGGGGCTCTGCTTCACAGGGGCTGGGAATCTTTTCCATGTTGTAGGGGGTCTCTGGGCGATGAACCTGTCCCTCCAGCACATCCTATTTATGTCCGTGTTGAGGTTTCTGTCAGTTGCTTCCGTGCCCGTGGTTGTTTGGAGCCTAGGAGGTGGAACATGTCCATGTCACCCAGGTCGGACATGGCCATGTATGTCAGGCACAGATCACCTCAGAGCAGACGGTATGAGAAGGTATACAGCCGGAGTCCCCTCAGTCGGGCAGCGTGTGACATATGTTTCAGCACCTTTATCCCTGTGTTGTGGAACGTTTGAGGTCCTTCCGAGTGCTGCAGGTGTCAGGTTAGGTACATTCCAAATGTGGCGTTGTACCCAATCATTGGTCTGATGTGTGAAGAGTACAGGGGTACAATGACCTCCCCTGATGTGGATGTGAATCCCTTCATGACCAGGTGGGCACAGTGGAATGTCTTCCCAACCACATTGGCAATGTGAGTGTCGAGAGGTTACCGACAGGTTTGGTACCCATGTCCCTGATCACGTCCACCATGTTTAATGGATTACCACCTATGTGGTAATTCGGGGTGAACATGTCTTTCCCAAAGGGTAGGTCTATACCTTCCCTGGCATGTAGCTTCAGGCCATGGCTCTGGCACCAGTTATCCATTTCTATGAGACCCCAGGTGGATGTCCGTGTCTGATGGGGTGTTGAGTATGGTGGCCGGTGTGCAGTCATCTGCATACCTTGTCTGCCACAATCCCCCTATGTTTGCATGCACATCGGAAAGTTGAATGCTGAACAGGAGGGGGCCCAGGACTGAGCCCTGTGGGCCACCACTCGGGACCAGCTTGGAGTCTGACATGGCACCAGGAACACTAACCCTGTGGGGTTGACCTCCATCCAGTTGGCAAACCATCGTGTGACATATGTCTCTACATCTACGCTGGTGAGCCTTTCTATGATGCCCACGTGGAGTGTGGTTTGAACGCTCCCGCCAGGTCATGGTAGTCTGTGCAAACCGACGTACCCCCATCAATGGCCTTAGTGACTCCTCCAAACAGGTCGACCAGGTTCGGGAGGCAGGATCTGCCCTTGACTAAGCCGATGTGGGTATGTTCCAGGATTTGCCGTACACCAATGTCTTTATTTATGGGCTCCAGTATGGACCTCTCCATAGCTTTGCAGACAAGGCTTGTCAAGCTTATAGGGCAGGGATGTACAGAGTCCATAGGAGCACTACCCTGGTGTAGTGGGACCACAGTTGCCGTATGCCATCCATCGGGTACGTAGCCCGTAGTAAGGCTAAGATGAAACAGCAGCCTTATGTGCAGGGTGAGGGCCTCATTGAGGTTGTGTAGCACACAGCCGGGGACACCATCTGGTCCCATTGATGCTGTGTTCACTGCTTAACAGATATCAGCTCTCTCCTGGGCATACGGGATGTTTGGGAGGCTAGACTCTGGTGGGATGGATACGTCCCCTCTTGGGGAGGGTAGATGTATGCACGGAACCTGTCTGCTGGTTTGTTGGCAATGTCTGTGGGTTCAGTGATCATTGTACCATTCTGGAGTAATTCCGAGCATAACTGTGTGCTTCCACCCATGTTCCTACCATAGCTAAGGAAGGCCTTATGGTTGTCTTATGTGTCCTTTGCAAGTCCAGTCCCACAGGCGGCCTTGGATGATTGTATGAGTGATCGTATGTTAACGCCGGTATTAATCAGTGATGCCTTCCCTGGTACTGATATTGCTCTGTCATGTAGTAGCTTTCAACTCTTGTTGTACGGTTTGTCAATGGCTGGGGTCCACCAGACCATGTGCCTGCCTTTGGTGGACAAGGTCCTGATGTTATCAGGATCGCTTGGTGCAGACATTCCTGGGGGTGCTCATAGAAGGCATTTGTAAGGGTTTCAGCAGTGTGGCCTGTGTTTACCACTGGCATGGAGGCCTTGTAGGGTACCACACCAGTCATATGACGTGTGTGGTTCGCTGTGGAGAGGTCTTCACTGTGGTCTCCCATGCCGGTGTTGGGTGCAGGATGCGGATCTCCAGTGAGTTCACTATATGGTCTGACCTCACCGTTGAGGGATGTACATCCTGTGTGGAGCATGTCGTCCCCATGTGTGATGATCAGAACTAGTATAGTTCCCCCCCTTGTGGGTATGGTGCATGGTTGTTCCACAGCATTCAGGTGTATGAACACCTGGAACCTTTGGTGTAGGGTGTTGTGTCCTGGGTAATGTTCCCGGTCTATGTATGGGTGGTTGATGTCACCCAATATGACAGTGTTGTGAGAGCATTCATACTCACCAGTGTCTTCAGGAAGGCTGTGCAGGTATCCTGGGTTTGGGAGGGTGGTCTGTAGCATGCAACAAACTGTAGGGCAGTCCTACCCATGGTTAATTGCACCTGGATATTCCCTGCTGCTACGTACATTTCTGCCAACCTGTAGGTGTGTGTATCCTTCATGGAAATGGAGACTCCCCCTCCTTCTGTGTTAGGTCCGGGTTATGGTCCTGAACGCATGATATGGGGTATGACCTGATAGTGCTGGGGTGCTCTCAGCAGCCCTGAACAATGTTTCAGTCACAGCACTGACATCGATGTCCTCCATACTGAGGAGGGCATTTGAGGGTGTGCAGCTTGGGCGTAGACCACTGGCACTGAGCAGTATTACCCTGTCTGTTCTCCAGGTTTGTAGTGTAGGGTGGTAGGTTTATCATTCCAGCCTTGCCTGCAGTGGGCACTGTGAGGGTGGCAGGTGCCTTAGCCAAACCCTTGAAGACCAGGGGCGACAGGTGCGAGCCATCCCTTGCGAAGGCGTGGCGTGCCAAGCATGTCATCCCAGGTATGAGGAATTTGGATCCCCTCAGACTGACACCGGTAACCAGGCACATTATCAAGGGTGACCACTTGGAACCAGTATAGTGGCATCATACTTGATGAGGGTGGGATACTGCCCAGGGTCAGGGACATGCTGGCCTGGGCTACACAATCTGAGAGGCCCTCTATGTCTCCTTTCATGTATCCCAGGGTGGTATGTCTCCGTCGCTGACACCAGCATGGGCAATGACCGCCATACTTGTACATGCTGTGGAGTGACCTGAGTGCGTGTGTTATGTGGCGGATTCCAGCACCCGACAGGCAGCCTACTGTGATCATTCCCTTGTTCAGTCTGGTGGGTGGGACGTCGGTGTGTCTGACAGTGGCGCCACCCATTACAAGTGTGTCTGGCATTGTGTGTGTTGCCTTTGGGGCTCTGACTGTTTAGCACACTGACGTTGAGAACTATGTGTTGCATGTCCTATGTCTTGTGGAGGCAGTTGCTTGGGTGTCTGCTTCAGAGGGCTCGTTAGGTTCGTGACATGTTTTAACAGTGCCTCCAGGTATGTCTTAGTGTGTTCATGTGTTTGATTAGCATTTGCGATAGTTACATGTGACACTGGGTTTGTGGTGTGCATGGTGTCCTTCCCCTCCCGTTTGGTCTTGCCGGTCATGGTTTGAGAGAGCACAGCCCCCTGTCTGGCTATATAGTTGCATCTCTCACATGTATTATGTTTAGTGGGGGAGGTGCGGCTTGTCCGTGTCCATGAGGCACCTGTAACAGTGCCCAGGACGCCCAGATTCACCATCTGAACAGGAGAGGTCACTAGCAATTGACCCTTCGACATGCCAGAGAACGTGAATGCATTTGCTGTGTAACTGGGTCAGAAGGCACCTATAGGGAAGTGGGTACACAAGGGGATTCTAGGCCAGTGTAGTACTCCATTTAGTATACATGTACTTTACCTATGTAGGAATACTATGGGAGCAGGTGCAGAGCTTTTGTGATATAGAGAACAGACAGTCGAGATTGCAAGAAGAGAGGTTATACACGTAAACCTGCGGAGCATGGAGCCAGATATAGTGTAATGTTGCTTACACGGTACATGACGCACATGTCCACACATATACTGCACCTGACGCCTGTGGTCGGTGCCACAGGCTACAGTGGACAGAGACATCACATACATGGCATGACACAGTACAGGTATGGTGACATTCTGCAGGTGTCGTACGCAGTGTGCTGGCAACTGAACGCAGGTGTCACCTGTCAGCTGTGGTGCACAGTGTGCAGCAGTTGGATGCTGTACCGGTACAGGAATATATCCACAATCGGGGTGCGTACACCTCTATGGCACACACCCCATTGTGTGCAGATGGGGACACCTGTCTGTGTGGTCAGCACCCTCACAAGACAATGCACCCACGCGCCATGTCACAGGGGGTGGTCTTGCACAGGTGGCCAGTAAGGCTCACAGGTATGGCATTGACAGGGCTGTACAATGCAGCACCAGTACGGGATGGTCACCCTGTGTGGTCAGTGTCCAGTCACAACACTATATCTGCATACACCCTCACAACAGGCAGCAGACATACACACATGTTGACACACTGACATGGTGGTGACCACACATGTCTACACGGAGGGATGACGTGTTGCATGTACTGCACCATCCACATCCATGCACCCCACACTGAGGTATGTACAGATCTCTACCATGGTGTACAGTGATGTGTGGCACGTGGCACATAGTCCCCCCGATCTGTGGCATACATGGGCACACATTCCTGCACACATGTTGGTGCTAGGAATGCCACACCCGCTATATGGGATATGTGCAGGCGTGCAGCGGTATGTAGTGCATCCTGTGTACCACCACTGTATCTGGCAGCTGTGCCAATATTTGCACTTGGGAGGTGGTAGGGGTTACAGAGGCCATGTGACATATGGTTGATGATGCATGGCCGATGGGTATGCATTATGGCAGCGCTGTCATGTAAAGGCGACATAGCAGACTGTATGCACATGGCAGGGTAGGATGGTGTGTGACACACCTGTGACCAGCACCTGCACACATGCATGTGGACAGGTGTTTAAACACATGGTGTACACACATACTGCCATGCGTGCTGTTACTATGCCACCATATGACGGCCCCCATGATGGGTATGCATGTGGTAGGGGATTGCAACTGTGTTATGGACACCGGACACCGCTCATGCATGGCTGCACAGTGCACAGTACATGTGTCACATGTATCCCCTGTTGCCATGTGTGTATGCATTGCTACGTTGTGACATGTGTGTCGACATACATGGAACATGGACTGTGGTATGGTATCACAGCTGTCACAGGCAAACTGTACAAGGGTATGTGTCCCAGTGAACACCGCTACACCCTGTAGGGGGTGCATACCACAGACATGTGTCCACCTTCCCTTCGTGTGTGTATTACCGCGTACGCCTGTGTTATGCATGTGGTACATCACAGGCTTCGTATGTGTCCTGTGTGCAGTTCATGCACACAGCCAGGAAATCACATATATGACATATCCGGACATTGTTTCACTGTGGTACAGCTGCAGTCATGTGTCATATCTGTGTCAGGCCCGTGGTATGTGTGGAGCACGCCTGTCCATGTATACCGGTATGGGTGGACTACATCACACCTGTGGGATCACTGATAGTACATGTGTACTCTGCACGACGGACGTACACCGCCACATAGACTTGTGGACATATGTCACATGCTCTTGCTGGACCATGAGGCATACTGCTGACATGGTGCTGGCATGGCAGCTACAGTGTTCACTGCAGTGTGTACATGTTCAGCCTGCACCCGTGACGCCTGTGCTGTCATCTGTGTGTATACATGTAACTGCATGTGTGTCCACCCTGTGCGTGTGTACTGGTTTACCTGGCCGTGACTTGTGGTGTGTGCACTCCGTCTGAATGCCGGATGGCACGTAGCACATTCTACGTGTGTGAGCATGGCCGGGTTGCCTTCCATGATCTCACCCCATGTGTATGCATGTCTGCACTGTGCAGATGTGTCTGAGCATGCCCAGTAAGCAGCTGTGTAGATGGACACACAGTACAGTGCACACCGCGCCCGTCTGCGTTGATACCCCGTGTGCATGCCTGTTTCCCCTTCGCAACCGCCACGTCTGTGGCATGGCCGGGTTGCTGTTGTGTGGGTGGACACACACGACGGTCCACATTCTGCCTTCCATGATCTCACCCCATGTGTATGCATGTCTGCACTGTGCAGATTCTAAGTGTCTGAGCATGCCCAGTAAGCAGCTGTGTAGATGGACACACAGTACAGTGCACACCGCGCCCATCTGCATTGATACCCCGTGTGCATGCCCGTTTCCCCTTCGCAACTGCCACGTCTGTGGCATGGCCGGGTTGCTGTTGTGTGGGTGGACACACACGACGGTCCACATTCTGCCTTCCATGATTTCACCCCATGTGTATGCATGTCTGCACTGTGCAGTTTCTAAGTGTCTGAGCATGCCCAGTAAGCAGCTGTGTAGATGGACACACAGTACAGTGCACACCGTGCCCGTCTGCATTGATACCCCGTGTGCATGCCTGTTTCCCCTTCACAACCACCACGTCTGTGGCATGGCCGGGTTGCTGTTGTGTGGGTGGACACACACGACGGTCCACATTCTGCCTTCCATGATTTCACCCCATGTGTATGCATGTCTGCACTGTGCAGATTCTAAGTGTCTGAGCATGCCCAGTAAGCAGCTGTGTAGATGGACGCACAGTACAGTGCACACCGCGCCTGTCTGCGTTGATACCCCGTGAGCATGTCTGTCTCCCCTTTGCAACTGCTAGGTGTGAGGGCATGGCCAGTACACCATTCGAGGGTACACACTACAGTCGGCACCGATGTCTGCTACTAGGTGTGTAGCCATGGCCAGTGACATCCTGCATAGCCATGGTGACCATCCAGGTGAGTCATATGTGGTTGTTATGCCACAATGGCTGCCTACATCGTGCACGCCGGATGCCCTCTCATAGGGTATACTGTATGTGGTGCATCCCGTATCCATGTCGTGATGTACTGCTCCGTAGTTAGTTGGTATTCCTGACTGCAGCACTACCGTGTTACTGTACGCCCACCTTGGGATGGTAACATGCTGTGTGACTGCGCACTCTGTCTTCATTCCCTATCGGCTGCCTTGCCTCTGCAGATGATATCACCCACCTAGGGGTATGCCTCCTGACAGTGCTGTGCTCAGTAATCTCGGTAGCGTTCTGTAAATGCATCATGCTGTAGTGTGTTCATGTAGGTAGGCATAGGTTCGACTCCCGGCCCTTCCCTGTGTGTGTGTGTGTGTGTGTGTGTGTGTGTGTGTGTGTGTGTGTGTGTGTGTGTGTGTGTGTGTGTTTCCAGCTGCCTCTGCAGATGGACATGCTTTTAGATGCTTCAACACATACCTTAGCTATTGTCAGCTATTCCCTTACGGATGATGTCACCCACCTAGAAGTATGCCTCTGACAGCGCTGTGCTCAATAATCTCGGTAGCGCGTTCTGTAAGTTCATCATGCTGTAGTGTGTTCATGTAGGTAGGCGTAGGTTCGACTCCCAGCCCTTCCCCGTGTGTGTGTGTGTGTGTGTGTGTGTGTGTGTGTGTGTGTGTTTCCAGCTGCCTCTGCAGATGGACATGCTTTTAGATGCTTCGCAACACATACCTTGGCTATTGTCAGCTATTCCCTTATGGATGATGTCACCCACCTAGAAGTATGCCTCTGACAGCGCTGTGCTCAGTAATCTCGGTAGCGCGTTCTGTAAGTTCATCATGCTGTAGTGTGTTCATGTAGGTAGGCGTAGGTTTGACTCCCGGCCCTTCCCCGTGTGTGTGTGTGTGTGTGTGTGTGTGTGTGTGTGTGTGTGTGTGTGTGTGTGTGTTTCCAGCTGCCTCTGCAGATGGACATGCTTTTAGATGTTTCGCAACACATACCTTGGCTATTGACAGCTATTCCCTTACGGATTATGTCACCCGCCTAGAAGTATGCCTCTGACAGCGCTGTGCTCAATAATCTCGGTAGCGCGTTCTGTAAGTTCATCATGCTGTAGTGTGTTCATGTAGGTAGGCATAGGTTCGACTCCCGGCCCTTCCCCGTGTGTGTGTGTGTGTGTGTGTGTGTGTGTTTCCAGCTGCCTCTGCAGATGGACATGCTAGACGCCGCAACACATACCTTGGCTATTGTCAGCTATTCCCTTACGGATGATGTCACCCGCCTAGAAGTATGCCTCTGACAGCGCTGTGCTCAGTAATCTCAGTAGCGCGTTCTGTAAGTTCATCATGCTGTAGTGTGTTCATGTAGGTAGGCGTAGGTTCGACTCCCCGTGCTTGTGTGAGGTGTGTGTGAGTGTGTGTGTTTCCAGCTGCCTCTGCAGATGGACATGCTTTTAGATGCTTCGCAACACATACCTTGGCTATTGTCAGCTATTCCCTTATGGATGATGTCACCCGCCTAGAAGTATGCCTCTGACAGCGCTGTGCTCAGTAATCTCGGTAGCGCGTTCTGTAGTAAGTTCATCATGCTGTAGTGTGTTCATGTAGGTAGGCGTAGGTTCGACTCCCGGCCCTTCCCCGTGTGTGTGTGTGTGTGTTTCCAGCTGCCTCTGCAGATGGACATGCTTTTAGACGCTTCGCAACACATACCTTGGCTATTGTCAGCTATTCCCTTACGGATGATGTCACCCGCCTAGAAGTATGCCTCTGACAGCGCTGTGCTCAGTAATCTCGGTAGCGCGTTCTGTAAATTCATCATGCTGTAGTGTGTTCATGTAAGTAGGCATAGGTTCGACTCCCGGCCCTTCCCCGTGTGTGTGTGGGGTGTGTGTGTTCACAGCTGCCCTAGTAGAGTGTAGTTATTTTAGATGCTTGGCAACACATACCTTGGCTATCGGCGGCTATTCCTTTACGGATGTTGTCACCCACCTGGACGTGTGCCTCTGACGGTGCTGTGTTCAGTGGTCCACATAGCGTGTTCCATACCTGTGTCATACTGTTGTGCGGTTGGGTATGTGGGGGTGTGGTCAATCCCCATGCCTGCCAGCTGTGTGTGTGTGTCTATGCTCCCAGCCGCATGGGTTCATAGGGTATGGCTTTAGAGTTTCCGAAGAACACTTATATCCTGCTGCCATCTCTGTGTTTGTGGATGGTGAGACGCAGCTCTTGGACTGCCTGTGTGCCTGCTGTGGTTGGCGACCTCTGTAGCGTGTTCTCCACGTGCGCCCTGCTGTGGTGTGGTGGGGTGGTGCTGTGTATGTTACACTCACGGCCTTGCCACATGTGTCTGTATCTCTCTCATTGTATATATACATACCTATGTTGTGCCCATAGCGCTGCTCTTGCATGGACAGCTGTCTGTCCCATGTATCGCATATTTGCACGGCTGACACATAGAACTGTGGTACGATGCATATCCACTCATTGTCCATGCAACGTCCGTATTCCAGAATGCCCTAGAGACATCTGCTGGATATCGTGGCAGACAGCTATCCTTGCTGTACTGACACTGTACCCGTACACGCCATAAACCTTGTGTATAATTGCCTGTTTATGGTGTGTGTATGTATATCTGAGCTGTATGCATGGTTGTGTGTGTGTCCCGCTATAGCCGTCTGTGCAGGTGTCGCCACTATGGGTAATCCTTGTAGACCGCTGTTTCATATGCACTTCAGCACATACCTGCAGACCGTACTACCCCTCCTATGGCAGCAGCCTTAGATCGACCGCTGCCCTAGGCTATAGGGCTCCATGGCGCCCACCACCACAACACATGGTGCCCCCATCCTGGTGTACCTACATGACATACCTACTAGAAAGGTGGCCCTACTAGTGCGGCGCCCTAGGCAGCCGCAGGATTGGCGTATGCCTACGGCTGGCTATGAGCACATCACAAGGCATACGTTTACATTCAGTGTTTTACAAAGGCTAGGTTATAATACCAGAGGGGGGGACCTCATCAACTATGCTTTAGAATGCGGATTGAGATGGATTATTAGGTGGAGAATTGACCACACACCAGGGCTGAATGATGAAACACTGATTAAGCCTCTTTTGAGAAGCAGGTGGCTTAAACCCAAGTATCAGGAATGTAGTTTAGGTACAGATATACAGTTAACACACATTAGTCCACTCTTTCATTTGTTTACCACTGTATTACATTGATATGATATACATATCTTCTATTTATATTGTTAGATCTTTGATTGATGACTATTAGGCATAGTACAATATCATATAATACATGTTTTAATAGGATGTTTTTGGAGATGTTAATATATGTGTGTGTAGTTAACATTGCGTCTGCGCTTTATATGCTGTGGTTAATTGTTCATTGTTTACTGAGAAATTGACCAATGAAAGTGTAAGGAGGGATATTTAAAGCCTGGATGCTTTTATGTTATGTGTAAGTCTGACGGAGCCTACGGGTGAAAGCGCTTACTTGTCTATGAAGGAACCTTTGTATACCATTTGGGCACTGTCCTGGACAATTTCTACGTTGACTGTTTCATCTACCTATGTGGTTTTTGGATTGTGTGCCATAAGGTGCCAGCGGTTATTTTATGTTGATTAGGTGTATTCCATGGTCAATTGACATTAATCCTATTAATTCATTGAAGGATGTTCTTTATAAGTGGGAATGCCATAGTTTAACCATCCTATGACCTTCCTAGTTGAAGTTGTTAGTGTGCCATTAGTATGTGTTCCACAGGTCGCCCATTTGTTCCGCAGTATGGAAGCACGTGATCCCCATTTTGGTGCTGGCAGATTGAGTGCTGTGTACGCCGGTATGGGGAGTGTCTACTGTAGTCCCTATCTGTATTTCCTGTGTTATGCCTTACGGCAGCTGTGTAATTCCACCAGGTTTCCAGTTATGGGTGCCATCTTGGTCGTACGCTTGTCCATCCATGGGAATTGCCTACAGGACACTGGTATAGGGCTGTACACATTTCACACCTGCATTCAGCATTATCCGGTGGATGCTTTGCATTATTAGTGGGGAGTAAGGCATGTGCTATATCCACATCCCTCCCACGGGGTGGGACAACGGATTATCTGCCAAACAACACCGAGCCCCATTTCTGCATACCCAGGATCCCATGGCTGCAACCCTCGACGGTACCCATTACACATCCTTCATGTGTGCGGGACTGGGATGTGGACGCACTTCTATGGACTCGACAATCTGGGGATTTCTGTTCATATGTCCTGCATTTCATGGACACTTGTCATCAACCTTAAACACGCTGGTGGTGCATATGTCTAGCTGTGCCGTAGTCATGGCTGTCACTTCTTCTGGGTCGATCGCAGCTGGTTGATATTGCATACGGATCAATTTTTGGGGTCCTACAATGGACACCAATGTGCATATGTAAAGTGTAGAACTTGTTGGACTGTCTCCATCTGGCCAGTGGTTTTGACTGCTGCTGTATGTTCCCCAATCGCGGATGTCTGTTTGACTACCCATATTATGTAGTGCTACGACAACCAAGTTTTTCAAAAATGAACCCAAATGGTGTAAATCCAAAGATGCAAGTTAGCAACTGCTTTCAATAATCCTCAGAAGTCCCAATAGGAAAAATTCGCCACTTTATTGTCAAAATAACACCACCAAAACAAGTAGATCACGAGCGCTTTCGCCCGGTCTTACCGGGCTTTTTCAAGTGTAATTAGCTAAACCAATAACTCTAGCTTTTATAGCGCAAGTGCGTTCTGTTAATTAACTAATTGATTAAAATATCACCATATTATAAGTAAATTAAATCCACTTCTACAAGCATTAAAGAGACAAATACATATTTAAAAATGCTCAACACAATAAATGCATTAAAATGTATGTATAAAACTTATATGAATTCAAACAAAATTCATTCTTTATGTTAAAGGTTGTTTGTGAACCATTTGAACCAAATAAAACATCAGTACCATGGTGATATTTTAATCAATTAGTTCTATAAAAGCTAGAGTTATTGGTTTAGCTAATTACACTTGCAAAAGCCCGGTAAGACCGGGCGAAAGTGCTCGTGATCTACTTGTTTTGGTGGTGTTATTTTGACAATAAAGTGGCAAATCTTTCCTATTGGGACTTCTGAGGATTATTTAAAGCAGTTGCTAACTTGCATCTTTGGATTTACACCATTTGGGTTCATTTTTGAAACACTTGGTTTTCGTAGCACTACATTGTGTTTGCTTGGTGCTCTCGGTTTAGGACCTGGTGGGTCCTTTTCCTAGTTTTTTCTTGGTAAACTGTTCCTTTCTTCTTACCCATATTATGTATTACTTGGCCTATCTATATCCATGTTCCAGTAAGCGGAGATACAGCAAACCCTGAGTCCTGGTCATCTTCATAAAAGACATTCTTGAACATAAACCATGCCAAGACAGACGATGACAAAAATGATACACTCCACAGTCATAGGATACTGAGCTCTTTCACGCACTAACATGGAGCAACGTCGGAGTACGAGATACATTAGATAGTCGTCCCTTATATACTTCCTTCAGAGTCAGTTTAAAGTCAACTAATTAATAGACTTGCTCATAGTTCAGTGGACCGTGCTCCAAGTCTTGATGATAAAGTGACATGTAGAACTCAGCGTTGCATACATTACTGAATGGAAACAATGATACAACAACGATGTGTTAATATAAATACAATATTGGTCAATACCATCAGTATATTGAAACATAGTTGATACTTGTTGTGAGTAAACCTTAGAATGTAGTGTGTTGGTAATGCTGTTGTATATCAATGTGTATAATTGTTGCATTAAGATTCCAAATCATGGAATAAATAAGTACAATTACATGCATATTTTGTATAAATATGAATGTAAATAAGGGTCACAATGTTAAATATGAATATGACTGTATTATTACTATATCAATATGATATGGACTAAACTGTAGTTGTTTACATCTTGTTTTCAGGTGACAAATCTATGTCCATGCGGCATATATGCGGGCCGTCGGACTGCTGTGTGTAGATATATATATGTGAACCCCTCGTTTCATACCTTGCTTTGTTACTGTCTGTAACACACATGACACAAATTTTCAAGGGGGGAGATTTTTCCCTGCCCCGAAACAGTTCAGGAGGTAATTTTAGAAGGGGATGATTCGTGTGAATTAAAATCAAGTCTATGTAGGCAGAATGTACATCTTGATATAGTTCAGGAAGTAACTAGGTCCCCTTTAGGTTACATGGATGTTAGTTCAGCTTCTGTGGCGGAGTTACCACCAACTAAACAAATCACCCATTCGTTTAATGGGTTTAATGTGTTCAATTATACGGACACGGTGGTAACGCAAGGGCATGTTTCCTTGTTCACTAAAGGTATGAAATTTATCCCTACCAGTAAATTCAATATAGTGGATACCATTAAAGAGGTTAAGTTTTTTAGTCGTAGGATCAATTTTTCTGTCTTATTCAATAGTAAGAACCAGGTTCAGAACATGACCGGTATTAACTGTAGTAAAAGACTCATAAAAAAGAGTGTGATTGTTCCGGCATACCATCCACAAGTCCTTCATTATGAAAAACTTGTTTCTAAAGACATTTATAATTTGTACAAAGACATTAAAATGAGTAAAGATTACACAAAAGTGTTTATGGACAACTTAACTATTGAAGAAAGGGATTGTCTCAGACATATTAGAGAAAACCCTCACATTAGAATAATGAAACCCGATAAGGGTGGGGGGATAGTGTTATACAATACGTTAGACTACAACAGTGAGATTTTGAATATATTACACCATTCAGGAAATTATGAAGTCATTTCCACTAATCAAGTACATATAGGTCACAAAAGAATTGACTTGGCCATAGAGGAATATCTTTTGGACAACAGGATCACTAATGACATTTATCAGTTCATTAGAGTTGAGTTTCCAAAAATGGCCACGATAGTAGGAATACCCAAAATTCATAAAGATTTGGAACACCCCCCTTTTCGGCCGATTATTTCTGGATCTCTATCTAAGGCATTTAAAATAGGAGTCACCATTGATGAATGGACTAAGCATGTTTATGATAGAGTCAATCATTTAACAAAAGACTCCTGGGACTTTTTGGGGAAACTTACCCATGACTTATGGAGGAAGGATGTAATATTTCTCACTATAGACGTTATTGATTTATATTCCAGTATACCCAAAGATATTGGACTTGAATATTTTCATAATAGTCTCAGTAAATTCTCCAATTTAAGTAGTGACAAGGTCAATTTAATTGTTGACATGATGGGTCTTGTCCTTGATCACAATTATGTGCAATTCCAGGGAGAGGTGTTTAAACAAGTAAAGGGGGTGGCTATGGGTGCATCCTGCGCTCCCATTTATGCCAACATGGTTATGTTGGAATGGGAAACCGAATTCGTTTTTAAAAGTGTACATTTCAACAAAATACTTTTGTACACTAGATTTTTGGACGACTTGTTCATTTTGTGGAATGGTTCATTGGACGAACTTAATGATTTCATTGTGTTTATTAATAACACTACTCAGTTTTTGAGATTCACGTACAATACAGACAGCACAGGAATTTCATATTTGGACACGTATATTAGTAATAATGGCACGAATTTTACATCTAGTATACACAGAAAAAGCACTTTTTCTAATGATTACCTAAATTTTTACAGTAATCATCCTCCTTACATGTTTCGTAACGTGTTTAAAGGGCAGTGTATTCGCGCAGCCCGCATGTCCTCAGAAAGAGATGTTATGGAAAGGGAACTTGCCAACATCCACGACATGTTTTTGAGTCAGGGTTATCCCACGGACATGTTAAACAGCGTTACTCAATATGTTATCAGTGAATGGGGGAAAAAATACTTACCCCTTTTAGGTATCCCAATGTCTAAGTTGAATAGAGCTGAATGTTTTGAGGATAAGAGAGTATGTGTAATTAGATACAATCAGTACTCTAATTTAGTTAAAGAAATTTTAAATAAACACTGGGAGATCTTTATGCTTTCTGACAAGGAGGGTGCATTAGGGAATGAGCCCCCAAAAATTGTGTATAAAATGTCTCACAATTTGAAATACTTATTTGAGCATTCAAGGGAAACTAGGACATTTAGTAGAGGTACACATAAATGTGGTATGTGTAGACAATGCAACTTTATTAATACTAGTACAGATATCAAATTGGACAATGTGTTGAAGACGAAAATAAAAACACGTAAAGGTAATTGCAATACGCAAAGGGTGGTCTACATAGCCACGTGTATATCCTGTTCGGCCTATTATATAGGCAAAACCGAAAGGAAGTTAAAAACTAGGATATACGAACATTTGTATAGAATTCAGAGGAAAGATGAAAAAAACGCTCTGTGTAGACATATATCTGAAAAAGGTAACAACCACAGTTTCAAGTTTGCCATCATAGACTTAATGGAAATAGGTAGTTGCGAAGGCAATTGGAAGATCAAACTTTCGTCTCTTGAAAGTAGATGGCAGATATTCTGTGATTCTACTTCTTATCCAGGGCTGAATGACTTTATTAGTATAAAGCCATTCTTACAGCTTAATGTATGAAGATTTCAAGCAGCTCAGCTATTGAGTGGTGGTTTGATGGCATTTGTTAACACTTTCCCAATTGTGCTAGTTGTTCTCATTAAGTGTTCACATCAGTGGGCCACATTAGAGGGCCATACCAGTCGGTATTGATAGGTAATTACATGTTTTTTAATAGGTTCTATAGGTCTTCTATAGGATTGTTATGTATTTTAGGTTGAGATTTACCCCTGTGGTGTTTTGAAACACCATTATTATATGAAACACTATTAGGGGTTATAGATTGTTGTATGCATTATTGGATGAATTCCCTGTTCGTCTATACGATTACAGTTTTACATAGTTACACATTTAGATATACAGCGTCCTTGTTGGCTAGTACCTTTCTTACATTGATGTTTTTTACATTCTGTCGCCTTTTTACATTGACATTTAGATTTATATATATATCTTTTTCATACCATTTTCACATTCCCCCAAATTATGTTTTTATGCATATTTGGCACTGTAGCATTGTGATTTAGTTGTTTGTATAATTAGTACAGTATGAGATTTATTTTACATTGTTAGAGAGTACATCTTAGTGTATTAGTAGTAGGATGTTTAGTTAGTTGTCATCTCTTACAAATCCGTGCAACTAGTTTTTTATTATGTAAACAATATTATTTTTTATCTTGTGAATAATATATATTTTTTATTATGTGAACAATATTAAGTATTTTTTATCATGTAAATAATACTATCATGTAAATAATATTATGTATTATTAGCATCTTTTGCACATGTTGAACTTTGGCATATGCTGTTGGCTTTGCATATGCTGACGCACAACACGACACAGTATTAATGTTGCCCTTTTAATTAACAAATGTTTGGCAAGTAGTTGGCGCCAAAAAGAATTTAAAAACTCTTTTCTGACATTGGTTCATGGTTCTGAGGAAGTCTGACGGAGGTCAGACGAAAGCGCTTAACCTTGTGACAATTTTATTTGGTATATTCAATTGTTTGTGGTGCGACTTTTTGCCAATAAAAGGTGGTTATTTCATCCTGCTGTCGTTGTCCGAGCCTTGGGATTCTGTTCGTGGGCACCCTTTCTGGATTGTTGAAAGTGGTCTTTCAGCTTGTTTATTACTGTCTGTGGATTACCTGTGTACACACATCAATTACCATGCCATACCTTTCCACTGTACAGGTTCGGGCATGGTGTACGGCTGGTTGGCCCTTAATGTTGCTGTGTGTTACATTGACCTGTGTCTATCTGGCAATTCGCTGGCGTGTCATGTGAGACCTTCTTGCTTCTATAGGGACATGATCCCGTAATTGTGACGTGCTTCCACTGGCCATATATTTCTCTGTCATCTGTCATCTGTGTGTAACCAGTCCTTTCAGGACACTTTCTATTGTTGTTCTTCTTTGGTTACATATATGAGTACTTTGGTATGTTGTGCTATTATTGTGTGTGGAGCATTTCTCCACGGGCCTCTGCTGACACTGGACATATATCCAGCTAGCCTAGCCTGGTCAACAAGTGTGAGCCCACTGAACACTTTTCGTACGGGGGCACCTTCTGACAAGTGGGTCGAGTTACAGATGCATAACCGTCGTCTATCCATACTACTAACGCACACGTTATTCTATCCACATTCTATGTTTGTCTTATCACATAGCGTGTGTTTCTCACTATTTCTAACGGTACTTTACATGGCATTGCCCGATTCCATACTTTCAGGGGCTGACAGTTTTGAGACATGTATGATTGACGTGAAGGGCACGGCCTTAACATTCCCTGCTGTGAGCGGTTCACACACGCACACCTGCACTTGCATTTCCTAACTGTGGGTTACGCGCAGGCGCACATGCATATCCGTATTCTGGTTACATATGTTTACTGGGTCTGTGTGGTTACGTGGCCTGTGTTAGTTGTGACTGTTCCGGTAACATATCTCTGATCCGGTTGACGGACGTGTGCGGAACGCACTTTCACCTTTACACATGTAACAGTCTTTGCGGCATGGACGCATTACGTACACGTGCACATTTATATGTTCTATAGTCGTAATTCAAATGGGACTGCATTCACGTTTGCCAGTTACTGTGACCACTACACGTTAGCTGTTCAGTCTCATTTACATGCATACCCATGGTACTTAGCTAAATTTACATATCCCTCCACCCCACCCCCCGCACTCACGTACGTCACAGGCATCCATTCTCCTGCTGGGAAAGGTGCGGTACTACATGTTAAACATTCCTCATTCCCTCCCGCTCATGGCCCAGGATGCATATGTCGTGACCGCAGGGATATTCAGATCACAGGGGCTTATATCCCCTACGCATACAGGCCTTCGATTGTCAGGGTGTTCCTGTGGTGCTTTGGGTTTGGTCTTGTCCGCCTAGTGTACGGAACTGCCCTGACCATGTACGAATGTCAGACGAGTCACATGGGCACGGTTTGTCCGTGTCTATGATACCATATCCCCCCCCCCCATTATTCCTAACCGTGTGCGCTGATTGGCCGGCGTGCTCGTTGTAGATCTTGTTATAGTAATTGCACACGGTCTGGTCGAACGGACCTATTTCCATTACTAAACCTCGGTATTTATAACCTGTATTGCTATATTACATGGGTTTAACATTGTGTGATGGCTTCCACCGAGCCACGGACATGTCCGTTGCTTAGTTTGGGGCAGTCCCGCTCTGCTACACACATTTAACATGGCGGAACAGGTTGTACAGCTCAGCAACGGGGACATCGGGCTCTCCGTCGCTGTTTAGTATTGAATCGCTATGTTGACATTATTTCACATAGCGTGACAGTGTCGACATTGGTTACGGACATCTCGCGCAGTACGTCCGCACCGCCGCGGGTGCCGTATGTCTGCTTTGGCATGCGGACAGGCATTATGCTGTGCCATTATGTCTGGGAATATATGGTTTCTTTCCATAGATGATATAGCATACTAGCAATGACCCGCGTCTGGGTGTGGGTACTGTAGGTGTGGCCTTAGGTCAGGTGGTGCTCTAGGCAAAAGGACTCCATGGTGCCCCCACCACATCACCCGCTACCCCCATCCTGGTCTACCTACACCAAATAAAGGCTGGAAAGGTGCCCCTAGCAGAGCATCGCCCTAGGCAGCTGCCTACTTGGCCTATGCCTAAGGCCGGCTATGTGTGTGGTCCCTCGGGCGTCGGCCTCGGGAACGCACCACGTCTGTCGTGGGTATGTCTAGCATCACCCACATCCAGGCGTGGTTTATTGCTATGATGTTCCATGTGTACGGACACGTGTGTTTGGACAACATACAATAGCTTCTGCTATTGGCATACAATGCTGTGGGTGGTGCCGGTTACCATACATATGGCTTTCTCAAAAGCCGACTTCACACTTCTAAACACTAGTGTGGTCTCCTTTAAGGCCCCTGAGCCAGTGGTAAACATTACTCAAACCACTGAATCACTTACATATGCCTTCTACCAGCACCTACAGGACTGCATGGATCAGGCAGTCCCTTACACAACTGTGACTCTTTGTACCAAAGCCAAGCATCCAGTCTGGTGTACCCCAGCCATACACAAGCTCTACAACGAAAGGAGGTAGCTACTACAAGACAGAGCAGAATCCTTGTAAGGTATGACACCCTTGCTCATTATATGTGAAGAACTGCAAGCTCTCATGACATCATCCAGGGCAAATCCGACAGATATATCACCAAGGACTCGACAGACAATCATACGGCCTTCTTTAGCTATGTTGGACACCTGGGAGGACACTCCCAGATATGCTCGGACTGGGTTCAGAATGATGTGAAGTTTACTGAACCTACACACATTGCCAACATACTGGCTGACAGGTTCGGTGCAAACATCCCCCCCCCCACATGGAGAGATATCTGTACCAGAGGATTGTGGCCCCCAAAACATCTGTAACGCACAGGTGGGAAATGCTCTCTGCAAGGCAGTAAACACAGCATCCATGGGACCAGATGGTGTCCCAGCTGTGTACTCCACGAACTCAATGAGGAATTAGACCCACAGTTAGGACAGCTGTTTAATCTTAGCCTCACCTCAGGTAACGTACCGAAGTTGTGGCGCAAGGCGACTGTAGTCCAACTTCACAGGGGCGGTGCCTCCACTGACCCTGGTAATTACCGTCCCATTAGCTTGACAAGCCTTATCTGCAAAGCCATGGAGAAGGATCATAATGGAACTCATAGATGAAGACATAGGGGACTTGCATACTTTGCATCCAACCCAGTTTGGCTTGGTCAAAGGCAGATCATGCATTTTAAACTTGGTTGACTTTTTAGGAACAGTCACCGAGGCCATTGATGAGGGTCAGGCAGTCCATATAGCCTACCTCGACCTGGCAAAGGCCTTCAACACAATACCCCCCTCAGGTATCATTGATAAACCCATCGGCTTGGATGTGAACCCGTACATCGCAGGATGGGTTGCAAACTGGCTAGGTGACAGAACCCACACGGTCATAGTTGCTGGCACCATGTCAGACTCACAGCTGGTCACAGGCGGTGTCCCACGGGGCTCAGTCCTGGGTCCACTCTTTTTCAGCATCTACATTTCCAAAGTACAAGCAAACACAGGGGGGTTATGGCTGACAATGTTTGCAGATGACTGCGAACTGGGTGCCATAGTGGGACGCATCTGACACAGATATCCTTCAGAAGGGCCTCACAGATATGGATATCTGGTGCCAGAGACATGGCCTACAGCTAAATGCCGGGAAATGCATAGTCATACCCTTCGGGAAGAACAAGGTTACCCCTAGCTGCCATATAGGTGGCAATCCACTGAGCACAGAGGGAGTTACCAGGGATCTGGGGACCCAGGTTGTCAGTAACCGCTCGTTCGACACACACGTTGCTAACGTAGTTAGGTAGACCTTCTACATTGCCCACCTGATCATGCAGGGATTCACATCTAGATCAGGGGAGGTCATTGTCTCCTTGTACTCATCACTCATTAGACCTATGATTGAGTACAATGCCCCGTTCGGAAGGTATCTGACCCGACACCTGCAGCAGCTGGGAAGGCCCCATAAGTTCATCGTCAAACGGATGCAGGGTCTCAGGAATATGTGTTATGCTGCCCAACTGAAAGGACTCCTGCTCCATTCAGTCACATACCACTTGCTCAGTGGTGACCTGTGCCTGACATACAAGGCCATGTCGACCCATATTTGATGACTATGCTTCACCTAATGTATCTACATCCCTCAGAACCACAGGGACAGGTGACGTGAACCTTGACACGGTCATTAATAGAATGTGCTGGAGGGACAGATTCATCACCCAGACACTCACTATGCTGTGGAGCAACATCCCAGTACATGTGAGGCAGAGCACCTCGCTGGCCTTGTTCGAGGGGGATCTTGACCAATGGATGGGAGATTGCAGATATACCCCAGGGATTACTTCAATATCACTGCTTGAACAGAGGTACAGCAATATTATAGGCATTGTTTTCTTTGAACTGGAGGGGTGGCAAAGGCAACATAACTATGGGCTAGGGTTATAGCTGCCCTTGGGCGGATAGCCTACTATATACCTATGGACCTATGAACCTATGTTCATAGTTTGTCCCATTCACACTTGTCTATCCCCTGTCCTCATTCGTATGTGTATATTTCTGTGGCACATGATTGAACTATGTATTACCTGCAGGTATGCTGTGTACAGTGCACATACGTCACGGTTGATTACAGTGTATCTGTGTACCTACCTCTGTGATACTGAGGACTACCACACATCCTTCACAGCATTACATGCATATGTCCATACTATTATTCGTTGGCCTGTGGGGGGTTGTCAGGGCAACGGTTACATGTGTCCCTGTTTGTGCACGCATCATGGTGGTCTTTGACCAGCCTCTGTTGCTATCGTGGGATGGACGGTGGTGTTGGTGTGTGTTTGGGTTGTGTTTCCACTGCCGGTACATCTGTGGGGGGTGGGGTTGGCACATGTTCCTCTTTGCCGGGAGCCCCATCCTGGACATTTGTGTCATGCGTCAACACTTGTCACGTGCCATATGTCCTGTGATATTCCCACAGTCGTGTATGCCTTCCTGCATTACTACTGCGTGTTACTGGCAGTTTGTATCTGGTACGCATGGCTATTATGTTGGATAGCTTAGCCTATTCCCAT
Source organism: Protopterus annectens (assembly GCF_019279795.1). NCBI lineage: Eukaryota > Metazoa > Chordata > Ceratodontiformes > Protopteridae > Protopterus > Protopterus annectens. The sequence goes on along the minus strand of NC_056732.1, from coordinate 1,235,770,884 downwards.
GCTATGACATACCCATTCATCCAGGCATATACATGTTATTCCATCCTTTGCGTTGGCCGTGGGTGTTTGGCCATCCGGTAACACTATTCTCAACGTGTGATGTCCCACCTTCACCTTCTGTGCATGTGGCACCCTGTTGGGGCGTCCTGCTTGGTGGGCAGATGTTCCGCCATATGTGTTGTGTTTGACATGTCTGCATAGCTAATCATCAGTATGGTGGCTGAACATACTGCCTTGTCCAGATGTGTACAGTTATGGACACCGTGGCGTGTGAACACCTATGGGGTTTCGACAGGTCTATACCACATGCGGGATGTACACATTCTGCCGACACATTCACATGCAGCCATTTGGATATCAGTACCTGAGGTGGGGTGTTGACATGTGGGGTACATATCTGCCCGCGTGGCACTGCCTAGGACAATACTTCATACTACATTTGAGGTATACCCATTGTGTGTAGTTGTGCAGCTGCGCAAGGCTGCTAGCTGGGTTGGGTGCACGGTCGTACATGGGTGCGGGTTACATGCTATGACGGGGCTGTTGTGTATTACATTTGCATGCATGGGTTCTGCTTCTGGATATTACGCTTCGGCATACACCATCCTATGTGTATGCGATGGGCACGTTGCTGGGTGTAGTACATGTTGCTATGCACATGTTTGTCTGTGTTTAGGGTATCTGGTTTCCTTCTGGTTGTTATATCGACACGGCTGCCCGGCTGTGTACTCTCACTACTGCTGGTGACCATGCCCATGGGGCTACTTGTGTGTAGGTGCGGCACGCTGACATGCTGCGGTACACCTTGTGTGTGCGTGTGTGTGCATGTGTGTGTGTGTGTTGTGTTGTTCACTCACTGGTTGATTTCAAAGAAATATATCCATGCCAGAAGATTGTTTTTAACAGAAAGGTATACGTTCCACTTCCACATCAACTAATAAGTATGTATATGGTAGACAAACTACCTCAAAAGAATTCCATGTATAGTTGCTTTTCCATCTGGGGTATGATCACAGCACTGAGTCTTTTAAGTTGTGTTTTACATTTAATAAAGTACCAGACAAAGGCACCTTAAAGCTCTATGTTTGTACTTCACTGAAAGGTTATACATTTTATAAAAGCAGCTGAAGAAAAATATTCTTCCCTTAAATCTAAGGAATCTTTTAAATATAAAATGGGAGAAAAAAACAGACAACAGGTTTATAAAAATTAAAACCAGAAAAGATTGAAATTGCTCATTCAGCTTCTTCATGGAAGCAATCTGTCTATTGATGTACTTGCCACAACAGGGGCAAACAAAGCAGATCACAAAATTGAACAAACATGGGTTAGCTATGTTGCTTCCAGCCACATTTGGAGTTACACTTCCACCAGTATCAGTACCTTTTGCAGTGCCTAAGAAAATAATTATGCAGGGCCAGGAACGTCATTCTCAACTGGAAGGACTCAGAATGTGTCATAGTGCAAAACTTCTAAAAGATTGCCTGGGCTTCAGCCTACTAAGAAGGGATTGTCAGTACTACCAATGTAGGCATGCTCCAATTCACAGATGGCCTTCCATCAGAATTCAGATCCAAGCAGTTTGCAAAGGAGTACTTCAAAAAATGTCAGAAGGCATTGTCTTTTTAGCAATCTGTTTCGTATCTACACAAGACCAGTGTATTGCTTCTGCAAAAACAGACTCTAAAAAAACTATGCTGGCACAGTTGCTAGTATGACAAGGTAAAAAGAAGTATTTTCTTCTACAAAGTCCTTTGAAGAAAAGGAAGAGTTTTACATAGTTCAGATGGATTCCTTAGAAACCAAATAGATTGTTACCATGACAGTACTATCTCCCATTCCTCAGGATAATCTCTTGGATATATCATATTTAGGGCAATAGTCAAGTAAAATGATAAATTGTTTGATGTGCTATCAGAGTACCTTTCTAAGGTGACATAATCCTGATGATCAGTTACGCCATCATTTTGCAACTTCAGAAATGTTAGAGCTCTAAATCCCAGCATCCTAAAACCCACAATCTTGATTCTGAAGGACAAATAGATTATACAGAGCATCTACTGACAGGCCTGGGCTCTATAATCATGTTTTACAAGCAGATACTGGTACTGTTTATCTTTAAACTGGAAAGCAATTGAAAAAACAGGATCACTTGTCTCTTTACCTTTTCATAACAAGTTCATAACTCTTGATGGGTAAGGCAAGAGAGTTTTAAGACATAATAAGTTATGTATTAGAACTTTTACTTTTTTATATCATATGGGTACCTATTAAAGCTAAAGTTCAATTTTAAAAATGATGCAGGACAATCTGAGTCTGACTTAAGAGGAAAACAGGGATATGCTAAAAAATTTAAATGTAGCATTTAATAAAATAAGTGTGTACATATTAAAATGTGCAGACAGAACGACTGACAATCTCAAGAACATCTGCTTCACGATTAGTCTTAAAAGACACATCAGGTTTCAGAATTAACTATATCCAAAGCATGCCAAGGTTAAAATATTTAGAGACTTCATTATCAAAAGATACTTTGCTTGATAAGTCTGTCAATGGTATACCAGGAGAACTTCAGAAAAAAAGGAAGAGTAGATGTGCTGTCAGGCAATGTTTTCAAACGACTAACCCAGAGAGTGTCAGAATCTTCCTTGCCATCATATAGTTTTTTTTTTACATAAAACAGACCACATAGAAGGTATAAAGGTAAAGCAGGCTATATTTCTATCACCTTTCCTTAACAAAGGACCAGGGCAACAACACAGAAGATCCCAGTGAAAACAGACTGGATGCACACATTACCTAGATGTATCCATATCCTTAGGAGGTAGCATTTTACATTTCATAGCAGGATGGAAAATTACTACCTCAGGAAAAAAATTAGTACTTCAAACAATTTTAGAATGCAATCAATGCAGGTTCAACAGTCCTCTCTCTTTTTATATGCCTCAGACTCAGGTGCAGTTTTTAAGATGAATAGAACAGCTAACTAGAGAAAAATGCACCACAGTGGGTAACAAATCATTATGCTGATAGGGGCTAGTATTCTTTCTGCTTTTATTTCTAGTCCCAAAAACTGAAGACTTAAGACATGGAGTAGGCCTACCAAATCTGAAAGAGTTCATTGTGACAAAAAGTTCAGCAGGGTAACCCTAAACACTGTGCTTCCTTCCACAGAATAGAATTATTTTGCCTAATCATGGAAGATACAGACTTTCATATCATGACAAGACCTTCTCACAGGAAATATATAAGGTTCCAAGTCACATATTTCCATTTCCAGTTTGCCATACCTACCCTGACTACATTAAAAAATAGGTTTGTAGATTCATATCTATTTATTGTGCATGCAGCTCATACGACTACTCAGAATCCTAGCCACTATAATCCCGATATATTTAAAATGTATTTCCTGCCCTGAGCAAAAACAGTCATGCTAAACCTCCAGGGTGAAGTTAAGAATACTCAACCAATTGTCAAAATTAGCTTTAAAATTTGCTAATGTGTTGCTTTTTGATGGGTAGAAATCTATTACATAAGTAGGAAATACTTTGGATTGGAAACCTATTACACTGCAGGTGTGCACTGATGAATAATAATCTTCAGAGTGAGTTTTCATAAACTTTCACAGATAAAGAAGATCAAGCAGGAAAGTGTCTTTCATGGTGCATAGTACTTGGAACAGATTGCAATGAAGAAACAAGAGGGAATAACATGAAGGGCATTTAACCTGTTAGAGTAACGTAGGGAATTTTGTCCAATGTTGTTTTTGGTTAGGAATGTAGAGCAATATGTTTGGGAGAGGTACATGTCAAAGGGCACTTTGTACTTATGATAGATGTGACAATGGATGTATATATGATGAAAAGAGAGGAATTATGATTTATTTTTCTTGTTCCAAAATAATAAGCCTTTGAAAATGAATTGCTGCTCAAACTGATTTCCTGACTATGACTGAAATATTGAAGTCAAAGGACACAGTTGTCATTGAAGGAATCCAGATCTCTAATGACTGTCAGTTTTAAAGGGTTTGTCCTTTGTATAATATGAGATAGAGAAATCTAGCATTCCAAATGAAACCACACTGTTTGGCATTAAACTTGAACCTGTAGTAAGTACACCAGATATTAGCCTGGCCAAGCTATTGTTGGAGTATGTTAAGTATAAACAGAGGAACATCCAATAGAACCTAATTTGCAGTCATCATCCATCTTAGTCTGCCGTACCTCCTAGACTACTTAGCTCAAATGTGCGCGCACCTGTGAAATATGTAAATAACTATTTCCCCCCGTTTAGTAAACTGAATTTTTAAGGTTTAAACTCATGAACTGCTACAACAGCATTTATAGACTTTCATAACACTGTCTCAGACTTTAGGCATACATTTTAATTAAAAAATGCCCAACCTCACCCATTCACACTGACTTTCCTGGTTGATGTAGTAGATTATTTCAAGTAAAAATGCTCATGGCTTAGGAAAATATATCAGAGTTTCAGAGCTTTAGGAGGGAGCTTCACTACTTGCAAGGTCAATAAGGCCTATCTTATTGGCATTTCTATCTTGATGATTCCCCATGAAATGCTTTACACAATGAAGTCTCAGTCAGTGCTAATGATATAATATTTCCTATTTGGTGGCATGGTCCCCTTAACTTAACAAGTGGAATAACACTTGTAACCCTTCTTCCTCAACAATATGTAAAATCAGTCTTCTCAGACTATGCATAAGGCTCTCACATGAAGAACCTCTCAATGTAGAGATACTAATGTCCAAAAAATAAATCTCTTCATATGAACTTGGAAGTGATGAGAATATTTAGAAGTGCACTTCAATAATTTCTAGACAAGTTTCTGCCAGGAGTACTCAAGATTAGCATGGACATGGTAACACTAATGTGGTGTATTGACAGAGAGGCACAGGGTCTTATCAACTCTCAATACGACAATGGGCAACCAAAACACAGCCTGATCCTTAATGTAGCTTCTATGGGAACACAATAAGCTGGTAGATTCCCTCAGGAGACAAACGTTTCCAGCATGTGAATGACAACTGTACACTTCAATTTTTCAACAAACAGTAAGACTCTGTTTTTTATACAAAATAGACATCTTTGCTACATATCTGAACACTCAGGTTTACAGGATGAAAGGATCATGCTTATATTTTAATAATTTGTGTTTCTTCCTACTACTCTGTTATTTCATCTTGCTTTGCTTTTTCCTGCTACTTGCTTGCTGCCTTTTCTCTAAAGTGTTCAACTGCGTCTTTTCTGTTGCATTTATTACTGCTTGTTTATAGCCTGTCTAAATTGTTAAGTGTTATTCTAAGCTCTTAGTTTTGGTTTAAGCACTTGTGCTTTAGGCCCACCCCGTAGCTCACCCTGGCCTTTCTCCCTCAGATTCTGACAAATATGAATGGACAATTTCCTACAGTTTCTCCTGCCAGTCTGGTTGATATGGGCATCCTAAGACAGTGTAGCAACTGCCTCATGTACATGGACAACCATCTACTACTACCACCTAGGAACACAATCTGTGAGAGATGCAATTATATTAGGAACCTAGAGTCCAAGCTCTCTCTCCCTCAAGCCAGTATATCAGACATTGAAAAGGTTGCCAACACAATCACTAAACCTCATACACCAGCCACAACTACATATGTGGAGGTCCTCCACATAAACATACCCAAACAAAGGAGACCTCCAAGGCAAAAACACACGCGATCTCCACAGCCCTCCACAACACATACCATGCATAGTCCACACACCTGTGCCTCACAACCACTAAGGATTCACCATAAACCAAACATATTAGTCATAGGAGACTTCACTGTGAGACACACGTATGTGCCACTCACTGGGCTGGATAAGGAGAAAGTCACGGTTAGTTGTCTGTTATGTGCCAGAATCCACCAGATCACACACGCACTCAAGCCTGTCAACAATAGGTACTGTTATGACTCTGTCATAGTCCATGTTGGCGTGAATGACTTGAGATGTACCCCTCTGGACTATATGAAGAGAGACATGATTGAGCTCACTGATTATGTGTCCCAGGCAGGTATGTCCCTAACCTTAAGCAGCATTCTGCCATCACCCAGAATGATACCCCAATACAAACAGAAAATGACTGATTTTAACAAATGGCATAGTTTCTGGTGTCATTCCAGGAGGATCCAGTATGTGACAGCCTGGGAGGATATGATCGACAGACCAAAATGCTTTGCCAGAGATGGCCTACATCTGTCTCACCTGGGCTTCAGGCTTCTGGCAAGGGCTCTTGCCTCCCCTATAGTACCTTTTTTAGGAAAAGTGATGAGGTTACCAACATAGAAATTTCAACAAAACACAAATTAAAGGTCATGCTGCTAAATGCTAGGAGTCTAAACATGAAACTGCACTCAATGCAAGCATTCCTAACCCTGGAGAATGCTGACATCTGTGCAGTCATGGAGACCTGGTTCAAGGTTGCGGAGAGCACCCCAGCCTTACCTGGTTACTCATCCTATCATACATTCAGACCCCAAATTGTGGGCAGTAAAGCCAAAGGAGGTGGAGTTTCAATATACATTAAAGACATACACACCTCCAGGCTGGTCAAACAGTATGATGCACAATAGACACTCCAGGTGCAGTTAACCATTGTCAAGACCCCTATTCAAATCATAGCTAGCTACCAGCCCCCAAATCTGACTCAAGATGCCCAAGCTGCCTATTTGAACCTGTTCGAATCTATCAAGATTCAACCCTTTACCCTGATCCTGGGTAACTTTAACTTCCCAAACATAGACTGGAAGAACTACTCATGCCAGAACACAGATTCCCAGAGATTCCTTTATTTTGTCAATGCAAATGCCTTGTAACAGCTTGCATAACTAGGAACCAAACACAAAACCAGATAAAAATGAAACAGTCCAAGTGTACACAGCAGGTCCACACCAAAATAAAATTCTTCCTTTTATTCACAAGTAGATTAAACGCTTTCATCAGCTTATAGCTAAAGACTTCATCAGAATCTACTCAAGCAAACAGAAAGGTAATTTAAGCAGTTACAAAACACACCACCTGACCAATTATTCAATTGTTACTTAAAAAGACATACTTTGAAAATTTAAACACAGTGCAATCCTTCAATGAACCCCCCCCCCTTTTTTTTATATAAAAATGTTCACAGTTAAATCTAAACCAAATAAGACCTAAGCTTTAAAACACAACTTATGCTACAATAATCATTTTAACCCTGGGCAAATGTGTGCTTGTAACTTAATTTGCCACAGTAATTCTTTTAACTCCAGGATATCTTTCCACGGCCTACCCTGAGGGTTTGGGCATACCTGCTCTATTGCAAAACATAAAAAAATTGTGATCAGAAAACTGTTTTGCCAGAGCATTAGTTTTCTGTGTTGTCTAATATCCAAGGAGTGTTCATACATGCGATCCCTAAAGCGTCTTTGTGTTTTTCCCACATAACATTTGGGGCACACACTACACTGAGCCACATAAACAATGCCTTTAGTGTTACAATTACAATGAAAATTGGGTCTAATCATTTGGTGGTTAACCATTAAACTATCGCCTTGCAAAATGTGTGGGCATTGTGGACAAGAGCCACATTTATAAGTGCCATGTTTCCTAAAGCTCAGTGGTAGGAAAATGATGTTGCCAGTCTCAAGAAAATTCTTAATAGACTTACCCTTTCTAAATACAAACTTGGGTTCTGTCCCAACATGTTCCAGAATCCCATCAAAATATTTAAAAATGTTCCAATTCTTTTTCAAAATGTTTGAAATGTCCAAATAGTCATTAGAAAAGGTGGTAACAAAAGCCTTATGAAAACTGGACTTATGTTCAGTCCCTTCATTGCTCCCCAGGCCAAAACTGTCACTATTTTCTCTTAAAACGGGTCTGTAAAACATATTCTCCCTGTTAGTATGTACCGCAGAAAAAATCTGTTGTACCATTAGGCTGGGGTAACCACGTGCCATAAGCATGTTAATTAATTTTTCACTTTCCTGTTGAAAAACATTGTCCTCAGAAACCATGCGGGCCAATCTAACAAATTGCCCCTTTACCAATCCCTTCTTTTGATGGTACAGGTGGCAACTGGTAAAGTGAAGCAAACTGTTAGAGTAGGTTGGTTTCCTGAAAATGTTACTTGTGTATCTTTTATTAACATAATCCTTTTTTAACTCAACATCTAAATAGTGGATGGTGTCAGATTGCCAGTTGAAGTGAATTTAAAGAATACTGTTTAATTACAGTACTCTATAAAGTTATTGATCTCATGGACAGGCCCATTCCATGCAGTGAAAATGTCATCCAAAAAGTGACAATACATTTTCCAGTATTGCTTGTAACCTGAATCATTAAGATACCGTCTTTCCCACTCCAACATAACAATGTTCTAAAAAATGGGAATGGCAGAACAGATTTTTGTCCCAGAGACTCCCTCATCTATGGAATAGATTCCCTCTCCACATCAAGCAGAGTACCTCTTTACCCCTTTTTAAGTGCAACCTGGATAACTGGATGGGAAGCAGAAAATATACCCCTGGGATTCCACTCATGTCCCTGCCGGACAGGAGCATTGGGTGCTGATTTGGCTAAACATGGGCTAAACTCTTGGCTAGGCTTATAAGGGCATCCGGGCCAATAGGCTAGTAACCTCCTATTTTCCTTATGATCCTATGACAACAGGAAGTAACTAGGCTAATGGCCTAATGGCCTAGGGCCTTAACAAGGCTAGCCAAGTTCTACCCTTATTTTCACGATCAGCACCTATTGCCCTTGTCCAAGAGGGACACACGTGGAACCCTCGGGGTGAATTTACAGTTACCCATCAAATCGACTAGATTGCATTTGAAGAGGATCAATGATGTGCTCTATTTGACATGAAGTGGAAGTCTGTTTCAAAGGTGTGGTAACCTCTAGGAGACAAATCTGTCCCTCCAGCAGGTTCTATTAATGTCACATACCGGGTTAAGTTCTTTAGAGTGAGTAACCCGTGTACCATTTGACTTGCAGATATGCAGCATTTCTAATAAAGCAGGGTCAAAGATTGCATTATATGCAAGGCAGAGATCACCTCTGAGTAGTCTGTATGAAACAGAATAAAGTGATAGTGATTTCAGATGATCCACATAGGACAGATGCTGAAGACCTTAAATTTTCCTTGTGAGGAACCTTTGTGATCTCTCCAGTTGCTGCAGGTGCTTGGAAAGGTACACACCAAAAGAGGCATTGTACTCAATTATTGGCCTGATGAGGGAAGAGTGCAGGGAGGTTATAACTTCTTTTTTCTGGAGGCAATGCCTTTTCTTATGAGATGAACAATACAGAATGCCCTTTTTGCCACTGTAAAGACATGGTGATCATAGGTAAGGTTGATGTCAACCTGTGTGCACAGGTCTCTCACCACTAAATGCATGCTTAGGGTGTTTTCTAGAGTTTTTTGTCTAATTCAAGTTCAGGACACTTGGAGACTAGACACACTTTCCTGCCATGGACCAATGAGCTGATGTATGTCTTCCTTCCAATTCTGCTAATTTAAAGAGCATATCTCCTTGTGTGCTTAGTCCAGCTGAGTATATGCTTCATAAATAGCTGCTCTAAAATACATAAAAACTGTTGCTGTCTTGCTTTTCCTTTGATTACCATTAATGCACCTCAATGCACCTTATTCCTTGTCCTACCTATATCAATAACTCCTGCCCCTTTTTGGCATGCTTTTCTGAATATTGCATACAGGTGGGCCTTACCCCTGCCCCTTATTGGCATGCTTTTCTGAATATTGCATACAGGTGTCCTTCAACTCATGGTACTGAAACTTGTTGGAACATTTTGTTTATCATGTGACAATTGTACAATGAACTATAGCATGCATTGGTGCTTTTCCTGCGTGGTATTTCTGAAGGGTTTGTGACAAAGACATGAAGACTTTTCATAAATACACACAACTGTCATCACAGCATTACAGATTGACAACCCCAGGAAAATGATGTTTTATGCACCATACCCTGCTGCTAAATTATGTAATAAGCTCTGAATTTTCCATACAACAAAGTAAAGAGAAATACTCAAGTTTTGGCAAGTCTCAAATGTTTTCCTTTCTCTGCTGTATGAGAAAAACAGACAGGGAAATGACAGTTTTGAAACTGTATTTGAAAATATGTAATTTAAGCAGTGTTTTGCTATGGAAGACTACATGTATCTTATTTCTGAAAATAATCATGGTAATTAAAGGAATTAAGAACGTACTGAACAGGAGAACATATTCAAGCCTTACCAAACTTAAACAATCAGAATCCTCATCAACATCAACTTTCTTTTTTCCCTAGTTTACAGGTCAGTATGTCACATCTACTCATCACCTCACTTAATACAAAGATGTAAGTCACGTTTGTCATAGTCTTTGAATATTAATAACACCAGCATGGAAGTTAGCCGAGATGTTTAAAACATTCATGTGATAAATATTCATTCTGTGACCTTGAGCAGGTAAACTAACCTCTGAGTTTTCCATTTCACTATTCTGGAAAATGCTTTTAGCAGCTGGAAGCCAGCAGGGGAAATGTTGTATTGAGTTCTGTGTTGGAAATAAACTATAACACAAATTCTTCAAACAAACGATTACCGAGTCACATGAAGTTATTAGGCATTGATTTGCATGTGATTTAATATTTTCTGGAAATGTAAATTCTGCAACAAAAGTTTCTTTCAGTGTATTCAAAAATATATTTGCTAAAATGTATTAAGGCTAATTGGCCCTAATTAACTAATCAAGATTCCATTCTGTATTCCAGTTCTGTTAACAATAGCTGGGGCCTATTCAGGGTGACACCACACTGCTCTTTACATATAGTTAGCTCACAAATTCCTGCACTCAAATGGTTCATTTTCTGAATACCAGATTCCCCAAAGCCTGGAAATGACTGGAAACACACTTGGGCACTTAACCTTGAGTAGTCTGTTAATATTTAAAAGTCAGTCAATCGCTTCTACACACCAGTGCTAAGACATTCTTCTAGGCCATGCCTTTACATATAATCTGTTTTCTGATCCAGTTAAATATCCTTTATGAGCATATGATGATGCTTGAATACTGAGTATTCAAGTATAGGAAAAATATTTTATTTTAATAAGTAGTAATTATTAAACTGTTAACCAAATATCTGGAGAAGTAAAGCAAAGACATAGTTAATATTTTAATATTTCTTAATTTTGAAGTTGACATGTTTAAGTTTACTCTGCAGCAGGTCTATACATAACCCTACCCTGTGAAGTAAAAGTGTTTTTTAGACTGTAACCTAATCGTTTTCTGTTGGGCTCTGAACTGCTGTTTTGATCCACGTCAGACAGCTGGGAAATCTGCAGGACAAGCAACTTAGCAGCTATTTGAAGACACTTCACCTTCTGCTGCTAGACAGTCTAATAGACTGCTCAAAGTAATAACTTCTTAGGACATTTATGAAGAAAGAGCACAACTGAAAAACTTTTTTGAAGACTGGTATAACTTACGGATACTTAGCTTTCATTACGCTATGTAATTGGAACTATGTGTGTAGTAGTTAAGGAGCAATGCTGTTATGGGTCACTACTGATGTATGGAAGCTAATAAAAAAGTATAGGGTTGCTTATGCAAGTAAACAAAATATTTGAATATGCCTCACACTCGGACCAGGAAACCTAATTCTGTTCCGGATGCAAACTGGGACTCAGGATTAAAAGAAATGAATGAAACCTGGAAAGGAACTATAGCTTGCCTAGGAGTGGCCATCTTTTTTGTTATGACTATTGGAATAATTTATTGGCAAGTGATGGATCAACCAAACAAGAACTGGGTAATTAAAGGAAGCCTAAGTGGGCTTATCTGGGAGAGAAGTACACACTCCCTTATTATCCAGACTCTAACAGAAGATAAAACGTTTGTGGAGATTAATGTTGGCAATTTTCCTAATATGGAGGTGCCCTTTGTAAAAAATTTATGCTTTTTAAACAAAACAGACTTTTGCTATACATGGGATGTTACTACTGATCTCAAAATCTCCTTCGAACCCAATTATTCTGCAGGTACAGAATGTTACAGTATAAACTGGACACCACTGCACTGCCAAGTCAAACTTAAGGTATTGTGATATTTTGTAAGCAGTGTAGAAAATGATTTGAGATTTGGAATGTTTGCTGATAACCCAGCTGTTTCTGGATGAGCCAGTTGCTAATATTCTGCAATATCTATTAAAATATATTTTCAAGAGGAAGAAAATCTGTGCTACTGAGATTGATTTCAGCTGTATATGAGAAATGAATAACAGAACTAAGTTACAGGTTAAAATGTTTATATTTTGTCACTGTTACCTAAAATAGGTGATCAGTCTCTCTGAAATAGTACAATATATATCTAGTATATGATTTTCTTAGTAATGGTGAAAGATTGTTCTGTTTGTGCCCTATAGGCTTTATACAGTCTTTTGAATTAATCAGTGGAAATGTATTTTACAAAGGGACTTATCTGTAGGTATCAAAGATGACTAGATTATGGAAAAAATAGCATACGAGGAAATATGTTCGTGGGAATCAAGAAAAAAGAATTATAGATAAAAACCTGAGTCACTGGTATAATAAAATTAGGTCCATTTAGTCTGAGAATAGAAAGTTTAAAGGGAAATATTACAGATTTTAAATTATGTTTGATAGGTGATCCATACTATTTATTGTGAAAAGTATCCACTAGCAAGATTGCTAACATGTTTTACTGGTCACTACTTATCTGTTTATTATGTAGCTGGTTGCCATTGTTAATAGGGTATGCCCACACTGGCCACTGGCTCCTTTTATGGTAACCTTCATATGCTGAGTGTAATATGATATTATTAGTTTCACACTTTTGCATACTACCTGTGGAAGGTGCCAAGCAGGTGGATATAATGTGTGTTTTCACTTGGGGAAATGTATGTTCAGACTGCACTTATTTAACTTTTATGTGCTACTGCTATCTTCCACACATCTGTCCATTACTGGCTTATGTGTTTACCACTGTCCAGCAGCAGATGTTCTCTTTTCCCTTTGATACCACATTCAGATTTTTTTAACATATGCACCTTTTGGACTGATCGTCTGCTGAATAATATGCATGTCTGAGATGGCGTACTAGAGAATTAGACAAATGTGAGCTTTAGCAAGCCCACAAAACTGATGCTGTCAGATTTACTGACAGAGTATTAATCCTGTAGCTGATCGCTTGACATCTTTTGTAACTTGTGTTTTGTTATATAGTTACAGGTTAGATGATGGTTTTAGTGACATTCACATGCGCTAGTTTTATGCTGACTTCAGATATAGCTTAATAGCTGATGAATATTTTTACTTACATTTATTTTTTTTTTAATCTTTAAAGAGAACTGGTCCAAAAGCAGAACAGCAATATAAGACTATAAATTTATAAAACTGTAAAACTAAAAGTAGTTTACAATGTACAATATCTTCTCTGGATATTCAGGTAAAAGATTTAGATACAAGAAAAATATATAGGTACATTTTCATGATTTCTGTGATGTTTTACCCAATGATCAAATGGAGCATTAGTGTAGAGAAATGAAAAGAACTAAATTATCTATTCAGTAGAGAAGTCTGTAATGCAAAACAGAACATACAGGCAAAAATCATAGCTCTATACAGCTGATGTAGGCTGGTAGCTTTAAAATAAGAGCACACTGGTATATACATTTACAGTTAATATAGAAAGTATATATGCTATGCTTTGGTGCAACAGAAATAAGTAGATTTAGAAAAGAAATAGATGTGGAAAGAGTACAGAATAGAGAGAACTGAAATGGATAATTTTTATACTAAGTAGAAATGAATTATAGTGGTATAATAATATTAAATGGTATAACACGTCAAGAGAAAAAGGGCAGTAATAAAATCATTTCATGTGTAACACATTTTCAAAGGTGACAGACCTCCCAAATGACCACAGCTTATACTGAGAATTATTTGCAAAATACTTCTTTTTTTGAGCAGTTATGAATATGTTCAGATGATGTTAAAATTAATGATGTGAGATAAAAGGAGCAAAATCCAGAGTTTTGTATCCAGAAGTAAAAATGCAAAGATGTAGGAAAAATAACCTTTTTTAGAGAGTTGCTGCCATTGCATAAACAATGTGTCAACCCTGACATTCAAAAGATCAATGAGGTTAAAAACCTAAGAATTAAAATCTGTTTTACTTGACAGATGCAACATATTTGCACACAAAGGAATGCAGATAATTAAACCTGGAGACTTTCTTGAATGCCTACCTCTCAACCTCTTAGAGCAAAAAATCTGGACAAAGCCATAAATAATGGGGGGGACAAAGGACCAAAAGTATGGACACTTTTTAAATATTGCTCTTACAAACTTAGGAAGTTGATAGAATAACAGGTTTTACATTATCTCATATTTCTGCAAGGGTATGAAGTCTGAAACTCAGATGTCTGTCATTACTTTCTGACTTCAACCCTGAATGATTTCCCAATGATTTGACAGAAAACCATAATTTTATGAGAAACAGACCAAAAATATGGGAAAAATCTGTACATTCTGTGAACATTTGTACAGTGGAAAAGTATGCTTAAAAGGAATCTTGAAAAGAACACATAGATTTCAGGTCTTGACAGTGAAATGACAATTATCTTAAATGTTTTGCAAGTCAAAGAGAATATGACATAGTTTGTAAGTGAAGAAACTATATACATATATAGCACACTCATCTCTCATCTGTAACATGTTTTTATTTCAATCCATAAAAATTGTCTCACTACCCCACACTAGCAGCTTCCTAACTCTAACTTTCTCCACCCCAATTACTAACTTTTTATTGACAATAAAACATTTTTAATCAGCAATCACAGATTTTGGTACCAGATTTCTAATAAAATCAGAATTCTTCCATCTCTGGCTACAGTTGGCAGGGAACTAAAATATTAAATGTATAGATCCAGAAATGCAAAAGCATCAGCAACATTGTCTGCAAATTGTTTGAGTTGCTGGATAATAATTTAATTAACAATGTTTTGTGTTCTTCCTAATATAATTTATAATAATAATAATAATAATAATAATATGCATGGTCTTATTTGTCTCTGCTTCTTCTGATAGCTGTGTTGCAACTTATTTAGTGTCAAAAAACTTCGCCTTTTTGAACATTTGAAGATTTTTTGTTTGTTTTGGAGCTGTATGTTAGTTTACATTGTATTCTGCACTTTACTCACAGGTTCTGGCTGGAAAATATCCACCTACCCAGTTAACAAAATCTGGGGGAAAACGAAGAAAAAAGTTATTTCTAGCAGACTGTAACTGCGTGTACAATACTCAAATAAAACAAGCCAAAATGAATGTTTTTGATTTAATTGTTTGTTTGTGTTTTTCAGCTTTTCCCGGTTAGGGGTCGCCACAGCGAACTCCGGTCCGCTAATGATTGGCAGTAGATTTTTACGTGCCGAGTTGCCTGCCCTGATGCACAACCTTTGAGGTATGCCCATTCACGCATGTCTCCACACAGAAGACGCTTTAGCTGAGAATCGAACAGGACAGCGTCTTACTGTGAGGCTACAACGCTACCGCAGTACCACCACCGCAGTAATGTTTTTGATTTAATAATTAAACAAATACAGTCAGTGTTTCATACAAGTTACTGAGGCCCATCTATAGTATTGTGTGTACATGTTAACTCATACCATTTTGTTAAAGGATTGGGGAGGGTGAGAGATACCGGTAGATATCTGCATGTAAGCAGCTGATTAGTAAAGAAACATTCAGCCTCCCTCACAGAGATAAGCTGGCTGTAAAGTTAAGGCCCTGCCAAAAGCCCCTAAGCCATAAAAAACAAGTCTCCTTTCTCCCATGGGGATTCAGTATTTTTGTACTTACCTTGTGCCACCTACCTATGTGAATAAACTGAATAACTGATTTCATAATCTTAACAAGTCAGTGCTGACTGAGGAGTGTAACTATATACCTGGGAATATGGAAAGGTTTTAGTAGCAGAGCACTTTGAGGGTAATCTGCCAGGAAGGGAGATGAGCAATTGCTGAGTGTTAGTTGGCAATAGCATAGTTCTGGAAATGTGATCTTACAAGCCTAAGAAGCAATACAATTTATCCAAAAGATGCAGTCTTAGTGGGATATTTTGAACTGCACATCCTAAAAGAATCATACACCAAAACGAAGGATGCAAACTTACTTTCCTGTGGATCATCATTCCTGGTGGGATGGGTGGGATTGCAACCACCTGGACAGTGGTCCAGTGACCAATATGAATAGAAAAGGAGAGATAACACTGTCCTGGCCGGTACTTCTAAATGGGAAGAGAAAGAATATCTGTGTATCTCTGAGTGCCACAGAGTGTAGGGATTATGCAATTCTAACGTTCACATGGTGAACTCGTGGGGAAGTTCTGCACCTTTAACACTTTCCAGAAATAATCATAGTGCATAGAAGCAAAGGCTCTTTCAAAGTTTATGAACAAAGTCATAGCAAATGGACTCACCAGACTGTGAGCTTTGAAGTAATGTTATTAAAACTTGAGGTGAACTGGACTTGCTATGACCCTGATGAAACTGGCTTTAAGAACCTTAATTAGTATACAAAGCACTGGCTGCAGCCTGGAAACAACAATGTTTGCATAAACATTTGCTTCAATATTAATAAGACAGACAGGTCTGTAATTAATAACTTGCCTGAGATCCACATCTGGCTTTGAAAGTGCAATGGTAAAAACATTTTGAGGCAGTAAGGAAGATCAAAAGAGAAATAAATCAAGCAAAATAAGCTGATGAGTGCAAGGCAATATGTGGCTGTAACAATTTGTTCACTCAGTTCAGTCCCTCTGACCCTGGTACATTAGTCTTGGTGATCTGCTTAGTGTTTGGAAGACCTCATGTTGAGAAATTGACTTAGCCAGCATGGCTTTCTCATTTGGACTGAATTTATCTTTTGGTTGTGGTGCTAAGAAGAGACAGTAGTTGAAAGCTATCTTCAACTCAGGGAGTTGCTGGGAAAGAGTAGAATTTAGAGTAAAGATTTTTGAGGGTTGTGTTTATCTCTGCTAGCTCAATCAGAGCTGATTTACAGTGTTGAATCTTAGTAATGGCCCTTTGGTTACTATGCTGCTTTAAGCTATAACCAAAGAATTTATCAAGTTTGCTGTC
Source organism: Protopterus annectens (assembly GCF_019279795.1). Classification (NCBI taxonomy): domain Eukaryota; kingdom Metazoa; phylum Chordata; order Ceratodontiformes; family Protopteridae; genus Protopterus; species Protopterus annectens. The sequence continues at coordinate 1,235,753,699 of NC_056732.1, read as the reverse complement.
CAAAGCCAAAGCCTGGGTAACAGGGCATTCAGGGTGGAGATTTTCATGATATCTTAAATTAAGCCAAATTGTATGTTCTTTGACTGCTGAAGGACAATTTAAGATGGATTTTACACATTCCAAATGTTTAGTTTGTATACCGTTTTGTAGTGCCTCCTGTTTAGCAACCAAAGGTGAAAACACCTTTGTCTTTGCTGCCCTAAAGAAAGCCCAAATTTAAAACTGTAAGCTGTCTTCCAAGGAAATAGGGTGGTGTTGCCAAATGGGTCAAGAGGGAGAGTTACCAACCACTTTTGCTATGAAATTACATGTTCTAAATACTAAGGGTCCATCCTCCACTGCCGTTTGCAACACTTCTGGGCTGGAAAGTCATGTTACATGGAACTATTTTGTGATCTGCTAGTAAGAAGCACGTGTTTGCAGACCAACCACCAAACTCAAATAAACTACTGGAAAGAAGCCAGAAACCTGACCTGCCGAGTGATCCATCAGGCTGTGTACAGAAAAGTGAAACCTGGCTCACCTGGATGGATAATGCTTCAAAATATTCCCCAACAAGATTTATGGCCTTATGGCACAAGGTATGCCTCTCTACTGAGTGTGAGGATCTGTGTACAGCTGAGTCAATTACTACACCTAAACTGCCAGGCACATTTCTGTGATAAATTCTCTCTCAATGCTTAAAAAAGGCAGAAGAAAGGGTGAGTGACTCATAGTGTGCTCCATAAGCAACCTTTATAATTATATCTTATCAATGTTTTTAAATATGCTATTCCCATCTGCCTTCCTTAGTTATTACATTTAAACTTAATGACCCAATGCAGTCTGTTGTGAAAAGGTTAGGTAACATGCTTAGACGAGGTTGTTGAAATGTATACATTTGACCCCACACATTTTCCAAACAAGCATCTAATATGCTTTTTGCCTCCTGAATAAGGGCCCACAGATATCTTATTTGCCTTCAGATAACCTAAGCAGGTTGTGTTGAAAAGATCTGTCTAGGTTTGACTTTTCCAGGTACATTATGACTCATTGTCTCTGCTTTTTGGACTGTTGGAATGCAAAGGTGTTAATATCCTCAAGGATTAGGAGTGGTTGTACACTTTCTGGAAAGTACAACTGATTTAAATCTTTCCCTTAAGGTACATTTTAAGGTGGAACCATTTGCTGAAATGCTGACAGGTTGGTTGGAGAGAGTTCTGGCAGCTAGGTTTGCAAGAAGGAACTGTCTTTTTCTGGAGTCTGTGTCTCCACGCAGAAGACGCTCTAGCTGAGAATCGAACCGGACAGCATCTTACTGTGAGGCAATGCAGTAAGTTTATATATTCATTTGTTAAATAGTTGAATGTCTCATCTCATGAACCTTTTTCAACTACATCTTGTGTGTAAGACAGAATATGGTACACAGCAAATTGTCCAAAGTGTGTCAGCTTGGTGGAAAGATATTTTCCTGCCAGCTCCAGCTGTGAGGGCTTGATCCTGTCCTTTGCTAAATGTCTATATTAAGTTTTGCATCTTCTCCCTGCTCAAGGCACATAGGTTTCCTCTCACCATCCCTAATCATGCTAGTTAATTAGCTATGCAATGCAGTATTTATCAAGCTTGTGGTCTAGACCATGTCTGAAACAGGTCTCAGATGCTTATAAAGCCCCTTTACCAGATTACCAAGTTATAAATAATGTAATAAATAAAGCACATGAAGTGGCATAAAGCTGCATACTCAGGGCAAAATACAACACCATAATACTGATATATAGCAGACAACTGGAGAGCAGCTGAAGTAACATTCAGTAACTTACCAGGAAGTCTATAACATGATTAAGCCTGGATATTGATTATAATATGTATGGGTGCCTGCCCTAGGAGATATATATATATATACACACACACACACACACACACACACACACACACACACACACACACACACACACACACACACACACACACATATATATATATATATAGGGCAGTGCCTTCTGTGTGGAGTCTGCATGTCCTCCCTGTGATTGGGTGGGCATTTGAAAGACATGCGTAAATGGGTGTGCCTTCGTTGAAGGCTGAACGTCGAGTTGGCACCTCGGTGTTCATAAAAATCTACTGCCAATCATTAGTGGACCGGAGTTCCGCTGTGCTGCCGACCCCTAACTGGCAAAAGCCGAAAGACAACAATATATATATATATATATATATATATATATATATATATATATATATATATATTTACACATACATACATATATATATATATATATATATATATATATAACATTTATTTGGCATATTATCAAAATTTTGAATGCCATTATGCGAACTTTGATTGTTGAAAGTCAGTTTATCAAAGTTTCATAACATGTTTTCGAAAATGTTGAACTTGCAATAGCGAATGCTAATGTGCATTTGCTGTTGTGAGATCGATATATTGATTGGAGATTGCACTATGGTGGGGATCAGGAACTTTGCACTTTTCCTCACTGTAGTGCGATCTCAGAGTTGTAATATATATGTAGCAGGATGTGTGGGGGGTGCAGGGGGGCTTGGCCCCCTGCAAAACGTGTTGAATGTCACCGGATGTTAAGGTAAGTTAAATAAAATGTCAACAATTTGATTTTGAATTGTTGACTTTTTTCCTTTTGTTATTTTGATCGGTCACTATTGTTAATTTTGATAATGTTTTTTGAGGAAGTAATTACTCGCAAAAAAGATTTTAAAATTTTGATAGCATACCAATTTATTTATTTATTTATCCTTTGTTAATCAGGTTAAGACTGGTACGAAAGTCCAGTTGAAGTTGCACAGCAAAGCAAGGAGCAGGAAACAGTGTCAACTCTGACATTGCCGACTAATGGGTCAAAGTGTTCCCATATGAAGGAACAGCAAATGAAGCAAGGTGCATCTGAAGATGATATCTCACATGACTTGGAACTTTCTGTAGATTACTCACAGGAAGCAGAGAGCAAAGAAGATACTCTTAATCCAGAAGAAAATTATTTAAGGTAGAACTATAGTGACAGATATATTAAGACAGATGAAAGAAATAGATTACAGAAAGTAGTTAAGACCCAAAATGTAAGAAGATTGGTAAAGCAGATGAACACAATACAGAATAAAAATGACACTCGACTGGACTGGCCAACACTATAACTCTGAACAAACACCAAAAACAGCCCCAGTCACCGATATATGCACTGACCACGAAAATTCATACACTTTCCTTTTATTTAAATATTAAAATCTCATCAAATACTGGTTAAGCGCTTTCATCTACTAATGGTAGATTTCATCAGAACCATTACTAACAGCCATTATTCCCTTTTTATATGGCTCTAAACCAATCAAAAACTTAAAACGTGTACCCTATGCAAACTAATTAAAATTTAAAGTGCTCAGTGCATGATTCCACAACGTCTACCTATCTCAATTTTCTTTTTTTACCACAAATAAAACGTATATATTTGGAATGTTCATCAACATAATTAATATAAAAACTCAATATTAGATATATACTAATGAAACAAACAGTTCACATAAAATATGAAAATGTGTCTAAAAATATTAAAAATATTAAAAAATCTTAATTGCCTAATGTTTGTGATGCTATATATATATTCCCCAATTATGAACTCAACTAACAATACTTTTACCATAGCTGTCTGAATATTCCTCATATTTGATCTTCACCTATACTTCTCTAATACTGACTTAATGGATATGGTGTCATTAAGTCCTGGATATTCAGATGCATTAAGCTTAATTTGCCATCTTGTTTCCTTCTCTCTCAATAATAATTTTGTATTCCTACCCCTGGGATTAGGTTTAATAGATTCCAATATGCCAAAATCAAAGGAACTACAGATACTATTACCAGTGAGATGTCTCCATAAGGCGTTATTTGTATCCTGCCTTTTTATCCTATAGTAATGCTCATATATTCTATTCCTCAGACATCTAACAGTCATCCCTACATAATAACATGGACATTTTGTACACTTTGCCAGGTAAACCACATGGGA
>NC_056732.1:1235714686-1235744686 GCF_019279795.1 Protopterus annectens | reverse complement strand
CATTATAGAATCTCCAACTGACGTAGACATCCTACAAAGGGGCCTCACTGACATCAGTGACTGGTGCCTGAACCATGGTCTTAAACTATATGCCAAAAAATGCATCATTATTCCCTTTGGGGAAAAGTCTGTGCCCAGAACTACCACATCAGTGGTGTCCCACTTAACTCAGAAGGTGTAATAAGAGATCTGGGAACACAGGTTGATAGCAACCTCACCTCTGACAACCACATTGCCACTGTGGTTAGAAAATACTTTTATGTGGCACATCTCATTTCAAAGTGTTTCTCATCTAGGAAGAAAGAGGTCATCATCCCTCTCTACTCGTCCCTCATTAGACCTATTATAGAATACAATGCTCCTTTTGGCATGTACCTTCCTAGAAACCTGCAACAGCTAAAAAGGTCACACAAATACCTCACCAAGAGGATTCTAGGCCTTAAACACATGCCCTATACCGACAGGCTCAAAAAACTCCAGCTATACTCAGTCTCATATCGCCTCCTTAGAGGCAATCTTTGCTTAACCTACAAAGCCATGTCTGACCCAGAGCTGCTAGAAATGCAACATCTAAAAAAAACCTAATCCCACCATGCCACATGCTCCAAGGACCTCAGTCTTGTTACCACATTAAATAGAACATGCTGGAGGAATAGGATCCTTACCCAGAGACTGCCCATGCTCTGGAACAGACTATGCATCCATGTCAAGCAGAGCGCCTCTCTGGCCCTCTTCAAAAACTGGGAAATAGAACATTTACCCCTGGGATCACCTCAGCTGCCCTGCTAGATAGAGGCAATGGGAACTAACATCTGTTGACATGATACTAGGGACTCTTATCGGGTAGGCTTACATAGGCTCCAGGACCATTAGCCTAGTACACGTCTATGAACCTATGAACCTAAGAAAGAGAAATTCCAGCCATCCTCTTATTTCAGAACAATATCCTTTCAGGAGACTCAGTAAGTTTTGCTGTCAAAATCTGAAATATGTGATAATTACTAATTTACTTTAATTTCCTTGTTAATTATGGCTAAGAGAGGAGATGAATAATGGAATGCAGGCTAGTAGCATTCCGGTGTTTTCAGATAACATTTTGCCCTTTTGAAATCTTTGTGCTCCTGTGTAAAGGGACTACAGCAGTCTCATTACTGACAGTGGGAGGTGCATTTCTGTAGTGAAGACCAAATAGATTAAAGTATGCAAAGTCCTTGTTAATATTATTGTTCTTATTTAGGCATTCCAAGTCCTTGTTAATATCAATATTACTTACAATGAGGTGTGGCAGTTAACATAGACATGGTCCATCAAAAGAGCATTCTTGCCAATCTGGTGGCATAGAGGGATAAAGCTCTATGACTCAGGTAACCCTGGTTTGATTAGTGGCTTGGGCAACTGAAGGAATGGCAGAGGAGAAGTGCATTTCTTGATGATGCTCCAGATAGATAAATCTGGTCCAAAGAGGGGAGTAGACATCAGAATTGTGTCAATGAGCGCAGGGGAGTGGGGTAGCAAAAGTGTGTAGAGAATACATACCCCCACAACTAGAAGATGGACAGCAGACCCACCCAGGACACTCTTTGGTTCCCTGCTGGCCCTAGCATAAATGTAGGCACTGGACAAGGGGGTGAATTGAAGTGCTGATAGACTCAATGTAGGAAGTGGGGCACTAGGCCATCTGATCAAATGACAGTAAGGCAGAGATTATTCTTACTGAGAAGGAAAATTGATCTCCCTGTAATACAAGTGCAGTCAACTTTAGTTCTCTTAAAGCATTATGCATGCCTCTCAAGTGTACCTCATTACAAGGAATATTCCTCTTTGAGGTTTTAAAATGTTCATGTTCCTTGAGATTCCACATTGAAAGGGTCTATCAGACGTTCATTGTTAGGAATGTTTTTAACTGAGATCCATGGTACATAGAACTGAAATATATTATCTCATCAAAATAACTTTTTATAAATAAAAAGTAAAACATTTCCTGGGAGCTTACTAGTTGAAGTTGTTAGTAAGTGTTCCACATTTTGCCGTTTTGTTACACATTATGAGAGGTAGTGTTCCTCATTCTTTTGATGGAAGTGCAAGGTTATAATGCCTTCCACACATTTAGACCAGCTACTTCACAGGCAAGGACTAAAGGTGGAGATGTCTCTATTTACATCAAAAATAAATATACTTCAAGGCTGGTCAAATAGGACAATGCACTTGAGCTGCTTCATATTCAAATCACCATAGGTAAAATCCAATACCACTTCCTTGCAAGCTATAGGTCCCCCTCTATGACCCAGGAAACCCATACCATGTATTTAAACTTATTAGAAACACTAACCATCCAACCCAATACCATATTCATGGGTGACATTAATTAGCCCAGTATTAACTGGGAATCCTATACGACATCAGATGTATATGCACAGAGATTCCTGGATTTTGTAAACATAAATGTCCTGGACCAGATAGTCAATACACCAACCAGGGGTGCAACCACACTGGATCTGGTCCTCACTAATATGGGAGAGTGCTGCACACTTCCTACTGTAATACCTTCCCTGGTAAGGTCAGACCACAAAATGGTCTCCTTTGAAGTAAAAATAAAACCTGGACCCCCAGCTCAACCAGGAATATTCAGGAACTATTCTAAGGTTAACCTCCTGCTATTACGTGAGAACCTGGCAAAATGTCAAGCCCCTATAAACCCTGAGAACATTCTGCCTATGCAGAACTGTTCACAGAAACCCTGGACAAGCATGTTAATAGCTTCATAGAGGCAGCTATACCCACCAGGAAGAAGTACAGAGCTAACTCAAAAACAAGCCACTCTGGTAGAATCACAAAATCAATAGGCTGTATAACAGGAGGAAAAAAGGCATGGCAAAAATTGGGAGGTGCAGCACCCAGCAGGATAAAAGCACTCTCATCAAACTAAACAAACAACTCAGAGGATAAATAAAGTCTACTAAAGCCAAATTTGAGGTAAGTTTGGCTTTCCAGGCCAAGGACAGCCACAAAGCATTCTTTAGCTATGTCCGCAACCTCAAAGGCAATACACAATTGTGTGCAGAGCTCATTGTAAATGGAGCCATCTATACTGAGACAGAAAATATAGCAAACCTCCTGGCTGATAAATTCAGCTCCAACTTTACTCATATCTCCCCCTCAATCTTCCCTCAGGAATTATCATCAAATATAACTCCCCCCTACTATCACTAGGAAACAGGTCCTTAATGCTCTCTCTCTAAGACTAAGAACGCTGCATCAATTGTCCCAGACAATATCCCAGGATGTCTTCTAAATAGCATGAAACATGGAATTACTATTTAACAGTAGCCTCCAAACAGGCTTCATGCCTCATGAATGAAGTAAGGCACCAGTCATCCCTCTGCACAAAGGTGGGCCATTTACAGACCCTGGAAACTACAGACCCATAAGTCTCACTAGTCTTATATGTAAAGCCATGGAAAGAATTATCACAGAGATGATCAGTAGAGATATAGTAAACCTCCAGACACTGGACCCAACCCAGTTTGGTTTTGTTAAGGGCACATCATGCCTACTCAACTTAGTGGACTTCTATGAAGGCAAAATCATTCACACTGCCTACTTTGACCTGGCCAAGGCATTTGACACAATACCCCACTTGGGCATTGTTGACAAACTCAAGAGGTTAGGTACAAACCCATATGTCACCCGGTGGATAACCAACTGGCTCACAGACAGGACCCAGGAAGTTAGAATTGGGAAGTCCACCTCTACAAAGAGGTCAGTCGCAAGTGGAGTCCCTCAGGGATCAGTCCTTGGCCTGCTCCATTTTGACATTTATTTCTCAGATGTCAAGACCAATGTCGGTGGTCTGTGGCTGACTAAATTCGCAGGTCATTGAATCTCACATTGACACAAATGTTTTCCAGGAGGGGCTGACACAGACAAATGACTGGTGTCAGAGCCATGGACTAAAACTAAATGTCAAGAAATGCATAATAATTTCCTTTAGGAAGTCATCCATCCCTGGTAACTATCATATTGACAACACACCCCTTAGAGTTGACCCAGTAGTTAAGGACTTAGGGACACACATAGATCGTAATCTAGCCTTTGATCATCACGTGTCTACAGTGGTAAGGAAATCATTCTATGTTGCACAACTTAAAACAAAAGTATGGCATCTAAGTCCAAGGAAGTCATTGTTCCATTGTATTTGGCATTGATCAGACCTATCATTGAGTACAATGCACCCTTTGGTATGTACTTAACCAGGCATATCCAACAACTGAAACATCCACAGAGGTTCCTCACTAAAAGAATACAGGGCATAAGTATTATGTCCTATGCAGACCGCTTCAAGGCCCTATCCCTGTATTCTGTCTCATACATGCTTTTGAGGGGAGAGCTATGCCTGGCATGTAGGGCATTATCAGACCCCATTCTGATGGACCTCCGGCATATCCACAAAACAAATGGTAGCAGAATCACCAGTTCTAAAGTCTTAAACCTTGCCTGTGATATAAATAGGACCTGCTGGAAATATAGGTATGTATCCCAGAGACTACCCTATCTATGGAACAGGCTCCCCATCCATGTGAAGCAGAGTTCCTCCCTAATCCAATTCAAGTGCAATTTGGACAATTGGATGGGAAACTGGAAATTTATCCCTGGTTTGGTACCTATGTCTCTAATACAAACAGGTAACCTATAAATGGTTCATCTACCAGGTCCATGCTTACACTTATCAAGAGTATCAGAACTTCTCAGAGATTTGGGATGCATGGCTAGGCTTAAAAAGGCCCTTTGGTCATTAGCCTAGTAAACTCCTATGAACCTATTAACCTATGACAGTTATGGCACCATGTTTTGAGAAGTGAGCAATAATCACTCACACTCTTTGGTGTTTTGCTTTCTGCAGGACTATTTATAACAGCAGTATCCAATGGGAAGTGGTTGCTATTCATGTAATCCAGTCACATGAGATTTTAACCAAATGAGTACGAGTTTATTTATTTAGGATGCAGACAAACTGGCCACTTAAGCTGCCATTGTGATTTAGAACACTGAGTTGTTACTTTTAAGTGACCATGGCTGTAGTTCAATTAGGATTAATTTAGATTATTGTATAGCATACTTCTCAATCTGCAAGTATTAAAAACTGCAGAACTGGCTTTTAAAAATCACAGCAGAGAGGCAAGAGAGATACAAGGTCTTCAATTACCAGGCCTCACAGTCAGTAAAATGGAGTATTTGTACAGATTTAGTAAAGACATTAATAATGTATGTGTCCTTAAGAAGGTTTAACTTTATTAATAACATGAGTAAATAAAGGAGCAAGTCAAAATCTAAAGGCAATAATCATATCGCTCTGCATAAGTTGTAGCAAATGAGAACTGTTACAGATACCATGGATCTGGTTGACTCTCTCTTAGACATACAAACACTAAGGCCTTCTTCTCTAATAATATTGAGGAGAATATATCTACCATTATTTCTGTTCTTGAACAAGTTCATCCAAAAGTTTTCCTTACTTTTTCTAGTGATGTTAATGTTATATATGATATAAAAAAATAGTCGATTTTATTAGCAGATGATACTCTCAAAAAAGGGTGATAAAGGATAATGAGGGAAACGTACTCACAAGCGAGGAGAGTGTGTTGAGCAGATGGAAAGAGTACTTTCAGTGGTTGATGAATGAAGAGAATGAGAGGGAGAGAAGGTTGGATGATGTGCGGATAGTGAATCATGAAGTGCAGTGGATTAGCAAGGAGGAAGTAAGGATAGCTATGAAGAGGATGAAGAATGGAAAGGCTGTTGCTCCAGATGACATACCTGTGGAAGCACGGAGGTGTTTAGGTGAAATGGCAGTGGAGTTTTTAACTAGATCGTTTAATGAAATCTTGGAAAGTGAGAGGATGCCTGAGGAATGGAGAAAAAGTGTTTTGGTACCGATTTTTAAGAATAAGGGTGATGTGCAGAGCTGTAGTAACTACAGAGGGATTAAACTGATCAGTCACAGCATGAAGTTATGGGAAAGAGTAGTGGAAGCTAGGTTAAGATGGGAGGTGATGATTAGTGATCAGCAGTATGGTTTCATGCCAGGAAAGAGCACTACAGATGCGATGTTTGCCCTGAGAGTGTTGATGGAGAAGTACAGAGACGGTCAGAAGGAGCTGCATTGTGTCTTTGTGGATTTAGAGAAAGCATATGACAGGGTGCCTAGAGAGGAGTTGTGGTATTGTATGAGGAAGTTAGGAGTATCAGAGAAGTATGTAAGATTGGTACAGGATATGTACAGGGGTAGTGTGACAGCGGTGAGGTCTGTGGTGGGAGTGACGGATGCGTTTAAGGTGGAGGTGGGATTACATCAAGGATCAGCTCTGAGCCCTTTCTTATTTGCAATGGTGATGGACAGGTTGACAGACGAGATCAGACAGGAGTCCCCGTGGACGATGATGTTTGCAGATGACATTGTGATGTGTAGTGAGAGTAGGGAACAGATGGAGGAGACTCTGGAGAGGTGGAGATATGCTGCAGAGAGAAGAGGAATGAAGGTTAGCAGGACTAAGACAGAATATATGTGTGTGAGTGAGAGGGAGGATAGAGGAATGGTGAAGATGCAGGGAGTAGAGGTGGCGAAGGTGGATGATTTTAACTACTTGGGATCAACAGTTCAGAGTAAGGGTGAGTGTGGAAGAGAGGTGAAGAAGAGAGTACAGGCAGGATGGAATGGGTGGAGAAGAGTGTCAGGAGTGATTTGTGACAGACGAGTACCAGTAAGAGTGAAAGGGAAGGTCTACAAGAGGCTAGTGAGACCAGCTATGTTATATGAGTTGGAGACAGTGGCATAGACAAAAAGGCAGGAGTCAGAGCTTGACGTGGCATTGTTGAAGATGTTAAGATTTGCACTGGGTGTGAAGAGGATGGACAGGATTAGGAATAAGTATATTAGAGGGTTAGCCCAGGTTGGAAGGTTTGGAGACAAAGCCAGACAGGCAAGATTACGTTGGTTTGGACATGTGCTGAGGAGGGATGCAGAGTATATTGGGAAAAAGATGCTAAGGATGAAGCTGCCAGGTAACAGGAAAAGAGGGAGGCTTAAGATAAGGTTTATGGATGTGGTGAGAGAGAACATGCAGGTGGTTGGTGTGACAGAGCAAGATGCAGAGGATAGGAAGAAATGGAAACAGTTGATCTGCTGTGGTGACCCCTAATGGGAGCAGCCGAAAGAAGAAGAAGATGATACTCTCAAAAAATCTGTAAGCAGAGTGCCTAGATCTTGTTTTAGGAATCATAAATAAGTGAAACAACAATTATGTTATGAGAACGAACAAGAAAATAATATATGCTTTTAACATATGAATACCTTTTCATGCAATTCATGTAATGCATGTCAGTACATATACCATACATCTTCTTTTATCCATCCTCATACAGGTATCTGTTATGATTTTAAGTTTTATGCTGATTGTAGAAGTACTGACCTGTGCTCTATGTTTACATTTTTATGTAGGCAAAACTAATTGTTCTTTAAGAGAACGTATATTAGAGCATGCCTATGATATTCAGAAGAATAAATCATCCAATGCACTAGCTAAACATGTCAGTATGTTTGGAAGTTCATATCATTTTAATTTTTTTGTGTTACGATTTGTTTGCAAAAGTTTAAGAGGTAGAGATCATGTTACACAGATAGAATATGCTGAACTGAGATGGATTCTGATGTTGAAAGCCGATAAGACCTTTGGCTTGAATGACACTGTGCCTTTAAAGCCAGCATTAAGTTACGTAGATTAGTTCATTGACTTAATTGTTTTTATATATAAAGAGTATGTATTTTATTAGTTTTATGGTATGATGAAGTGCCTGAAGTAGTGAAAGCTCTTACCTAGCGATTAAAATTGGATTTTTAATACACTTTGCTGTATTAGCTAGTTCTTTTTTTTATTTTATTGGTTTTATTTTTGCTTGGACCAGCTTTTATTTATGTTGCCTTTCAGCTTTTCTTATTAGTTTTAAGAGTGCACTCAAATAATGTTCATCAGAGGGTTTCAGTAATGGTCACTCTTATCGAAAACAGTCTGCATTAAAAATGAATAATGTTAATACACACAAAAGTTAAGGTTATAACTCAGATAATCTGTTGTGGATATATCCAGATAAAAAGTGATACTTGACTCAGGATTCTTTGTTTATGCACATCTGTCAATTAAGTCCATAAACTGCCTAACAACAACGACGATCAACAAGGAAGAAAGCCTTAACTAAATTCATTGACGTTATTGAATGTATTCAGTTAGGGTTTGTACTTCAATTGACATATTAACTCACATGTCTATCAAGCATACGATGTACTGTTAGAAGCTTCTGGCAGATGCAGTTATAGTAGTACAGAAGTTCCTACATTATAAGTAGTTGCAGTTGATATAATGGATCCCCTGGAGCTGTACTTGCAAGATGTTGACCAATTAGATGTTGTGGGAATCCACAGGCTCGAGGAATCCATTTGCTCAAGATGGTGGGATAGGGTGGAGGATGGCCAAAAACAAACTGAGAAACACTTCAAGAAGTCCTCAGACATTCAGAATAGTCAGTACAGTGCAACCATTTCTGACAGAATGGCCTGAAGACTCCACATCTGTCACGACAGCCTACACAGCTTTTACAGTTTAATAGCTACTAACTCAAAACATACATCAAACATAAATGCTACATCAGCAACAAGCCTTTTGTCTGTGTAATTAGAAACCACCTATATAGTATAAGAAGCACACTAACACAACTTCAAAAATATACTGAAAGAGAACTTGTTCAAAAGAGCATTTTGCTTATGTGACAAAAAAGTATAACCTAAGCATGTATCACATCAAGCAGATAGGAAACTATGCTAAAGGGTAGCAGTTACCATGTGAGTTATGTCTTTCTTAAAGCTCTGTTCCCATCATGGTATAATGTATTAATAGAAAATGTTACCATTCTTTCTATATCTGCCATCACATGATGCAAAATAGCTTCCTACATATAATTATTGTAAATATGTCCAAGATGGTTTCATGTTCAATTTGTAGAGTCCGTGTTGCAGTTGTCATCTTGTATACCACATTTTGAGAATGTGAATATTTTCATATCTGTCTATGTTTTGTAACTTGTTTTAATTGGCATTTATTTATCTTCTTAGAAGTCTTCTTAAATATCTTGCTATTTGTGTCACTGTTACACAATTTTTGCCCTATGAACCCAGGTCATTACTGAAAGCAGTCTGAGAACTAGCCCACCTACCCAGTTATCAAATGTATTAATTAACTATTAATTAATTAAGTAAATACTTACATAAATACATAAATAAAACATCAGTAGCAACTGAGACTTTACTAGCTATAGGACTGTTTGTGATGGTGGAGCTGGAGGCAGGGGCAGCATTTGCCTCTGTTATCCAGTCATGACAACAATCCAGGGTACTAAAATGAGTGTTTATCTAATTCCTTCAATGTGACTGTAAACCTGGAGCAGATGTTATGCTGTAATTTTACCCCTCCAAAGACAGCAATGAAATAGTAATTGTCAATAGATTTATTAATAAGTTGAGCTGTCACTTTTTTATATGGCCCTAAGGCACTCATGATGGAGACACAGGACCTGAAGCCTGTGACAATGTTATTTTGAACACCAAAAAAACCTGCTCAGCTACATTTATTATGTTTTAAATATCTGGTTCCAGTTTTGCTTTTATTCTGGCAGAAGCATATAAGTACTTAGCATGGAAGAGTGATAGAACTCATGCTTATTTATAAGGTGTCACGATGGTTTATAATAGTAGTATTGCGCTAATACAGGTAATACTTTAAGTAAAGTATCTCTCAGTGGGCTTCCAAGACATGTCATTTAGTCTGTTATAGTAGTCGACCCTCAAACCAGCCCAAAACTTTTTACCATTTAGAATGAAGGGAGCATGTATTTACATCTGGTCCTATTTGGTCTACTGTAATTGAATAAATTAAATAGAATTACAGTTTTATAATGAAGCCAAATTCATTTTTGTAATGCTTGGTTAGAATACTTCTGGAATTTATCTTTGTGAGGATATTAGATTTTTTTTTTTTTTGCAGTTTTTGCAAACTACAACTGTAGTTTAAGTGTTGTCTTTGTGCTGCTAGAGTTTGACCAACAGAAGCTTATCCTTCTTTGGGTGTTCTCACTTTAGCCATTATTATGCAATCAGGGAACTAGTACATTAAAGTAAGGTGGTAAGGTAGGTACAAAGGGGTTTGCCACCCTGGAAAAATACATTTTTTGTGCCAGACCATGATCCAAAACTGATTGAGTTACTGAAGAGACTAAGAAGAAACAATCTGTAGCTGAAAAAAAAAACTTGTAAAATTAGAGTTCCGTACCTAGATTTATACGGGACATTTTTTAACATATGAAGCTTTAAACCTAAAATTGAGAAAGTTGGAGCAGGAGATATATGACGCCTGTAAATACACAATCTCTTATTAGATTTTTGTATGATCTGGTACCTTACCTTCTGAATATGTCAGGTGTAGGTTTGCTATTCATAAAATTAATGAACAAACTGTGGATGCATAAGAAAATATAGCTCAAGAAAACTGCTTTAGAAGGGCAGGAGTTCCAATGCTAAAATATTTTAATGTAAAAAACTCAGTTGTGTTGCAAGTAGATGCAAGTCAGAATGGAATTGATGCAGTGATTCTTTAAGAAGACAAACCAGTGGCTTTTCGGTCTTGACCTTTAATCACATGCTAAACTTTACAGACAGGTCAATTCTGAAACACATCCCTCTAAATGATGCTGTCCTTCATTTCAATTGCACTTTTCTCTCCATCCTTGACTCCCTGGCACCTCTCAGAAAAGTAAGAATCAAAACAACCCACACCCCCTGGCTCTCAAAAGACACTCAGTCTTATACTCACCCATATTAAAAAAAAGAGACAGCACCTGGAAACAATGGAATAAAACTAAATCACGTTCTCTTCTCCAAATCCATAAACAACTACATAGTCTGGCTAAAAAAACACATCAATACAGATAAGAAAAAATTCTACTCCAATGCCAAACTCACCCATAAGTCTAACCCAAAAAAATGTTGGCACTCTGTTAATAAGATCCAGCACCCAGGCAACCCTTCTACCCCCAACCCCTACCCCGACAACCCCCACCTTGAAACTACCACTCTTCGAAATTCATACCTCATTGAATCTGTTCACAAACTCACCCATAATGGTCAGAACAATAAACACACACCCCAACTTCACATTTCACCAATACTCCCTCTTTCATACTCGATCCCATCCCGACATCTTACATCAAATTTCTCCTGCTTAAGTTGAAGCCATGCTCCCCTTCTTCTGACAACCCCCCTTTCTTAAACTAGCCACTCACTCAATAACCTACCCCGTCTCTATCCTGATCAATGGATCTATTCAGGAATCCTCCATCCCAGACATATGGAAATCATTCTTTATCACTCCATTACACAAGGGAGGCAACAGCAATGAATCATCCAACTACAGACCTATTGCTACCCTCTCTCCACTATCTAAATTCCTTGAAAAAATCCATTCACAGACAGCTTATTAAGTACTTTCTAGATAATAACCTCCTAACCCCTTCACAGCATGGCTTTAGACCTCATCATAGTACATCTACTGCCCTACTGTCCTTTACTCAAACCGTTGCCAAAGTCATGGACAAAAATGTACTGGTTTCTTGCCTCTTTCTTGGACTTTCTAAAGCATTCAATACCATATCACACTCCAAACCTCTTGATAAACTATCCCAATTCAACTTATATCCCTCTATTATTAAATGGTTCACTAGCTATCTCACTAACAGACAACAGCTTCCCTTACTTACCAATCCAAACTGGGGTGCCTCAAGGCCCAATTCTTGGCCCTCTACTCTAATATTTTCACAAACCAACTGCATACTCCCTGTACAGCATCCGCCCTGACACAAAATGCGGATGACTCTACCCTTATTACCTGTTCTGACAGTCTCTCTAACCTCCTCTCTGCTACTCAACATAGCTTCCTATCTGTAGAAAAATGGCTAACCAACAAGCAAGCAATTCTAAATTCCCCAAAAAACAAAGCGACTACTCTTTTTTCCAAAAACCCTCTCTAACCATCAAACAGCCTTCATCATTTCTTCTTTCAACAATACCATCATACAACCTGACCCACATACTAAACTTCTTGGTATTATTATCGATGATCAATTAAAATTTGACACCCGTATTCAGCACTGTATCAAGATTCAAAAACTCGGTCTACTCTACAGACATAAAAAAATACCTAGCCACCTTTAGTCAGAAAGTAGCTCTGACCTTCCTCCTTCCATGTCTACTTTATGCCTTCCCCATCTTTTCTCATCTACAATCTACCCTTTTGGCTAAACTCTGTCAATCATACTAAAGTGTTGCAAGATTTTCTAATAACCAACCCTACAAATCTCATCACTGCCATGCACTAAAACAACTCCAGTGGCTTGACTTCCACCAGCAGCTGCTTCACTCCCAGCTGCAAATGACTCATGCTCTGCTCTTAAAACCCCTTTCCTGTCTTGCTTTATCCTCACTGATATCACATTATACCCCTCCCAGAACTCTTTGCAGCTCTGACCAGCCCCTTCTGGACATCTATAAACCAAACAAAAACTTTGATAAACGTCTTTACAAATATAATATTTCCCATGCATGAAACAAACTCCCCCTTAACATCCGAATAATTTTTAACATAAATCTCTTTAAATCCAAACTTAAAACTTTTCTCTTAAATACCAACACCTGCACTGCAATGATCTCACTCAAATCCCACCTTACCACCTTACTACCTCTCACACTTTTAACACCCACCTATTGCAAGTGTCCCATCTCATTTGCATCTTTTTCTCTTTTTGTTGCTTAAAAAGAAACAAAAAATCTAACTTTTGTGTGCATGCTATAATGCAAATTATTGCAATGTTTATGTAAACTTCATTCTCAGGCCATTTGTAAATTTCTAATGTTCTCACATAAAGCACATTATATGTAAGTTTGCATAAAGCTTCTTTGTCAGATGTTTTTCTTTTTTGTAACTTTGTAATAACAGTCTGGAGCTCTTCTCATCGGGTCTCCACTGAAAATGGGCCACTGACTCAGTTGGACTAACTCGGTTAACAAATGACAAATAAATAAATAAAATAGAAGCTTGCATGGCATGCTAGAATAGTTGTGATCTGAGAGACAGATATCTGCCGTTGTACAAACTTCCACGATTATATTTATTGGAGAAAAATGACCACATGTCATTAGAGTCTATATTTAAGGAGTAATCCAACGAAACAAATTAAGACGAAGTATAACGAATGGCAGAAATCCAGGTTAAAAAGCTTTTTTAAGGTAGCAAATGCATGTATGTAAGCACTTTCACAGTATTCTCTACTGCTTCAACAGACATTCATCCACTCTATGCACCTTCCCATTTAAGTAATACAACTCATCACTGTAATTAAACAATTAAGGCCCTTTTAAACTTAAAAATGCCTAAAATTACTCATAAATATACAAAAACATTAAAATGCATATATACTAAACACTCAAATGATAAATGACATATATAATAATAAAATAAAAATATATGTGTGCTCCTTAACTAAATAAATACAAAAATATTCATTTCATTACAAAGGTGGACAGAACATCTCATCTCCTCAATGCTCTGGCTTTGAGCAAAGGTTTTAAAGGGACCTTCTCACTGAGCCCTCTACCTGAATACACTCTCAGCCTGACTATCCAATTAGTTTCATTCACCTCAGTCCTATTCCTCATATCCCCCATTCTGTCATCTACCCTAGTTCTGTCTATGATCAAAAATGTAAAATTATGGGTATTGTCTGTAGTCATGACATGTTTAGCCAATGCATTTGTTACTACCTGATGTTGGATGTCATATACATGTTCCTTTATCCTATTCTTAAACTTTCTGTTTTTCCCACATATAATCTTTTGCATACCTGTTAACATTCCAGGTATACATGTTCCATCTCACAAGTACCCTCTGTACTGAATCTAAATATTTTCCTAAAATCAAGGTTTTCAGACTTCCCTGTGGAATCAATATATTTGCATTGATTACATTTACGACAGGGCTCTGTTACCCCTTGGACATAATCTTCCCTATGTGGAACATGATCTTTTGGATAACAAAGCATCCTTTTGATATTTCTCATATTCTTAAATAAAAACATTGGCTTTAGTCCCACTATATCCTTTATATTAGGATCTGATGTCAGAATAGGCCAATATTTCCGATATATATCAAGGACTGGTTTAACATTATTTGCGTATAGTACAGGCATTCTAGCTTCTTTCTTCTGCATTTTCTTACTGTCGTTGCTCCTAGTTTCAACGGATGCCCAACCAGAGTAATAAGGCTTAGGTACTATGTCCCTTAGATCTTGTACACCTTTCAAAATTATAGAAACTTTATCTTTTTATATCCTCTATCCTCCAAACTTAAAAGTTCTGACTGGTAACCATTTTGTTCTGTACTTATCTGGACAACCTCATACCTTGTCCTTTAACTTCATTACTGAATATGTGTTCCAGGTGCATACTGGTTCTATGCAACAAACTGTTTCTGTAACACTCCTTCCTATAGACACCAGTATTAACCTTCCCAGCTGGACATATAGATATCTTCACATCCAGGAAATCTTTGTTGATAATGAAAATTTAGCAATGTCCCTTTGAGAAACAATCTGAAAAGTGTGATTGTGAAGCAGTGTAAGTAAGCCATATGATTTGTGTTTTACACTGAAAATGGAACATTGCTGAAAAAATCGATACGTTTTTCAAGATGAATATATCTCAGAGTGACTTTTGAATACAGAGACTGTTATGATACTTCCCTGCCTATGGTAATTACTGATGTACCCACAGAGATCCAAAGATGTGGCAGACAAGAGACTATCAATGCCTAGAACATCCTGAAACACTGCTTGATAATCTGTTACTGGAAGTAGTCCCTAGCACTTCAACATCATATATGCAGACTACAAAATTCCCCAGTATTCAAGTCTTGGAAAATTTATCAGTAAGTCAGGTAGATTCTCAATTAGTTTATACGACAAGAAATTATTAATTGATAGTGGCTAGAACTGAAATATGCAGCTATTGCAATTTTAAAGTATTTAATTATTCAGACCGCTTACAGTGGCAGCTGGTGACTTCAAATCAAAGGGGGGCTGCAGGAGATAGCTGAATGGGTGGGGTCAATGGGAGGGGGTGCGGACAGCTAGAAAGGGGAGGAGCTATGCTCAAAACCACAAAAACTAAACTTTAATTAAATATGCTACCCTGGGTGCCAAACCCTCATTATGAGAGTCCAATCAAGACAAATGAAGTGTAAAAGAATAAAAATATTTCAATACATTGGCTGCTTGACAGCTTACTTAATATCTAGATGGAAACAAAAAGGTTGTGAGGCATGAAAAAATAAATTACTTTTTAAATACATTACTGGAATGCCAGTCAAAATCATGTACAAGAAAAAGAAGCAGCACTCAACTCAAACCGCTTCTCCTTACACTGCAGTTCTAATTATAATTTATATTCAGCTTTATTAAAGTACCAAGTAGCATGTTGAAAGTAGCAATCTCTGTGATGCCCC
Organism: Protopterus annectens; assembly: GCF_019279795.1. NCBI lineage: Eukaryota > Metazoa > Chordata > Ceratodontiformes > Protopteridae > Protopterus > Protopterus annectens. Next base: position 1,235,729,033 of record NC_056732.1, on the reverse strand, counting down.
CACTTGTAAAAATGTTTCTTATCCAAAAAAGACCTGCTGCCTGACAACTATCTACTTGTTTCATGGGGAAAACATGGTCAAAGTAAAAAATGAAAAGCAAACAAGCTCAAGATACATTGCTTAAAGGATTACTGTACAGGTTATGGACCACACATGAATGGCATTCTGTTTAGTTTATGGTAAAGCCCTCAGAGATCACTGGAAGTCTCCAACAAGTGTAATGAGCTTCTTAAAATAATGTAATCCTGTCCTTTATTACAAATACTGTCATATGCATTTCAATACCCAACACTTATACATTATCTAGTTAAGCATTCTCTGCATGGCAACAACAGAAAGGCTTCAATGTTGGCAATTCTTTAACAGTATGCTTATTAAAGCTTACTTGCATGTTATGATCTCAGACAAGCTTACCTGATGGTCATTAAAGCATTGCTACTTAAAACACAGAGCAACAGGCACTTTGAGTAATAAGCATAAATCAGAACAGATGAAAAGCCACTGTAGTACTTGTGTCTACCTTGGATGGGGGAATACCCTGCACATTTACACTGCATAACTGCTCCTTGCCTTGCTTGGGCACATCCAGAGTCACTACATGAAGGAGTGGGGTGCAACAAGTATGTCACAATTTGAAATGTCTCTGGCTGACTGTGATGGCCCTGACACATTTGTCACACCTCACACCCTCAGAGCAAAGCCATACATAGAAGTGGGACAAAGGCCCAAAAATAAGGACAATTTTTAAATATTGCTCTTATAAACTTAGAAAGATAACAGAATAGTAGGTCTTGCATTAGTATGAATTTTCTGAAGGATATGAAATCTGAAACTCAAATGTCTGTCATTATTTTCTAACTTCAGTCTTTAATGATTTACCACTAATTTGCCAAAAAAAAAAAACAATTTTATGAAAAATGGACCAAAAATGTGATGCAAAAATATAAAATAGCCACACAATACAGCTGGGAACCTGTCAAAGAAGGGACACTTTTTTAATAATAGTACTGCTAACTTGAGCAGCTGACAAAATAAAAGAATCTACATGCATTTCTGAAATAAAAGTAATCTATAAGTCTGATTATTACAGTTATTTCTTAATTGTAAACCCTCCATGTTTTCTTCCAAAATTGCTATTTTGCGGAGGGATTATTAGGGGAATAGCAACATTTTCAGCCAAATTCGGGGACAGTTGAGAGGTTTGGCTATGCCTAATTCTATAAAGCAATTTATTTGCATGTACCTCTCAACCTGTTAATGCAATAAATCTGGACAAGGCCAAATATATTGGGGGAACATATAAACAGTACTAAAAATTGCTCTTGTATAAACTGAGACAGTTGATAGAATAACAGGTCTTACTTTAGCATGCATTTTTCTGAAGGTTATGAAGTCTGAAACTCAATGTGTCATTATTTAGTGACTTAATTCCTAAATGATTTTCCAGAAAACCACAAATTTTATGAGGAACAAACCAAAAATAAGAAGCAAAAATCTATTCATTCTGTGAAAATCTGGACAGTTGGGAGGTATAGTTTAGCTGGGGCTGTCTTTGAGTTTGCTGCCCTTCCCCCTCACAAAATCATGGTTGAATGGAGCCCTCCCCCCTGCAGCCATTCCAATGATCCATTACTTGGCTATTCCACTCCATTTACGATAAACACTAATGTGCATACTGCTTTACTTCTATGATGATTTGGATTTCATTTGAAAGTTTTATTTTGCATTTTACAGCACAAACACTAAGACATCTGCTAAACAAAGCAATGCAGTCTCACAATGAAAATAGACTTAGCATTAAAAACTTCTCTGCCCTTGAAACTCACATTCAATGAAACAGCATTGAAACCCACATTCAAAGAAAATACATTTTGCCAGTGGCAGATAAAGATTAACTTTGGGCTGTTTTCAAATCATAGGCCCCTTGCACATGAAACATACATGTGCTCTTTGATACACCTTCCTGATTGTACTAAATTATATTCCTTGTACAATACAGTACAGTTGTTAGACGACATTTTAAATTTATTGTTTTGAACATTTTTCCAGTAAACAATGAAACAAAATGCATGCACCAATGAGGGGGGGGGATACAGCCCCCAAACATATTCAGTGAATTCAGTTCTCACTATAGCTCTCAACCTCTTAGCAAAAAACATGTGGACAAAGCCAGTAATGGAGGGGAATACAGCCCCCAAACATTCAATGAATTCAGTTCTCACCATAGATAACTCTCACCATTAGCACAAAATACCTGGACAAAGCCAATAATGGGGGAATACAGTCTGAAAAATAGGGACAAATTTCAAATATCCATGTTATAAACTTAGACAACTGCTAGAACAATTTTGTGTTACCATGTACTTTCTGAAGAATATGAAGTCTGAAATTCAAATGCATGTTATTTTTAAACATTTAACCAGGAAACTAGTCAACTTGGAACAAAAGACAATTTTCAGCAGAGCAGGGAAAAATGCCAGACACATCTTTGCAAGATGGGAGAACGTGCAGACACCACACAGAAGGCACCCCAGCCAAGAATCAAACCAGAGAATCTGTAGCTGTTAGGCAGCAATGCTACCAGTGCACCGCTGCATTGCAGACTTTGCAAGGAAAAATGCAGATACAGAAACCACAGATTTTATGAGGAACAGAACAAATATGAGGCAAAAATCTGCAAATTCTTTTAGAAATGGTGGTGGATAGGGAATTCAGGTCCTTGTCACCTGCATCCAAGGTACAGGGTTCAAGCCTGAGTATCTCTACCCACCACCATTTGCTCTCTCTAGCTACCAGTATATGGTAACTGGGGCATTACACACACACACACACACACACACACACACACACACACACACACACACACACACACACACACACCTTAGTCCAGCTTTTATAATTAAAGCCTTCACTTACCTGCTGTAAATACATGTCCCACCCGTTCAACAGCCAGCGACCAAACACCTACCCGTTTCACGAACGAAGCAATCCAGCCAGTGACAAGAACACCTACCGCCTGAAGCAGTAATCCATGAATGAAGCCAAGCCCGCGCAATGAATGTCGCGCGAGAGCAGCTCACCTCTCAGTCCTCATTGGTTTTGCCTGCAGCCGAAGCAGTCCGGACCTCCTCTTCTGTGCGGTTGTCACCGCACTGATTCCTGGGTACATTTGCAGCAATGATTGCTGGGTACCTTTCTGTCTCTATCCGGACTGCTGATAAAGGCAGTCTGAGGTCTTCAAATGTGTCTTTTTTTTTTCTTTCTGTTTTTCTTTTTTAGTTTTAAAGATTTTTCTTTTGTTTTTTCTAGGTGGGAGGGCTGCAGTCCGGCAGTCCGATAGCACAAGCCACCCTGACCGCTTAACTGTCCCTATTTTAGAGGAACATTCCTATTTTCAGGCCTGATTTTTCTCTGATGTTGAGAATTGGAATATGGTTAAGTTGTTTACATCACAGACACAGGGTACAGTGTTTTTTTTTCACCGGTCATGGAAATTGGCTACACTTAAAATGGCCCATAAGGGCAGCTAGCCTAGTACTTGCCTATGAACCTATTTTTGGATATAAGATCCTATTTTCATGATTGATTTACATATTCACACAATTTTCAGAATCCCCCCATCACTCATGATTTTTGAAGCTGTCTAGTACACAGAAAACCACACTACATGACCAATATACTAGTAACATCTATAATTTAAAGAAAGATGACACTCATCTTATGGGTCTATATTATAAACGCAAAACCTCACTTACACGAATATGGAAACGTCGACACATATTTAGCGAACTGCGAAAACACCGAAAATCCTGAAGCGTGAAATTTGAAATGTCGAATTGTCATAGTTGGCCCTTCTCCAGTATAGCTCCTTAACGTAAGTATGCAATAGTTACGGACCTTAGGGTTAGGGTGCGGGTTAAGGTAAGTACATACATAGTAATATATGCAAGCTTTACTTTAGGGTTAGAAGTAGGGTTTTGTTAAGTGTATGTATGTGGATTATTTATTTTGTTTGGGTAGGTAGTACGTAGCGGGCGGTGGGGTTGGCCAACTATGATGATTCATCATTTTGAATTTCGTGCTTCAGGATGTTCGGTGTTTTCATGGTTTGCTAAATATGTGTCGACGTTTCCGTACTTGTGAGGTTTTGCGGTTATAATATAGACCCACATCTTACATCTTCCTTTTTCAGAAGCAAAAATAAATGACCTTGTGTAATAGGATTTTGCAATACAGCTCATTAAAGTCTACAGATTTTATATTATCTCTTTGATGGCGTGCTTATATTTTTCCAGCATTTTGTCACTCTCTGTATCCCATATTACTACTGAAAGCATGAAGCGTGTTCAAACTGTATCCCAATTTGATGTCCAGATTTTTGGCTGGATGTATTTACTTTTCAAGGGCCTTTGTTCCTATTTACAATGCCTGCAGGTTGAGAGGTATGACGTCATATTTGTCATTTGTGAAAATAAATATGGTGACATTAGGGTTATAGAATTTAAACAAGTTCCCATTTGAAATGATGCTGAATGCAAACATTTTTATATAAAATGTCATATAATATATACTTTAATCTAATTTAAAAGAGTTGTGAATATTTTACTACTGAAAAGTGGAGCTGTACTATATGTCTGTATCTATTTAAGAAACACATAGCTTTATCATCTCTCTAAGTTCCTGAATGTATGTCATATGGTTGGGTTTCCTATATGTGTTGCGTAGTTGAAATAAATATTGGTCTGTCCACATACGGTCTGTATGTAACTCATTACTGTATTTTTAATTTTTTTAAATAACAAATTTTGCACAAATAGTGAAATATATTTCAGATCCATACCTCCTCCTCATGTGGCTATAAGCAAATATCATTGGATTTTTTTTCCACCACTGCACTTAAGTTCAAAATGACCTTGGAAAATGCTCATAGAATGAGAAATAAGATATCTGATTTACAGGTGCTGACAAGTGACATACGACTTGATACATTTCCCTTTAGTAAAAAATGGTCAGGAAAAAAATATTGATTGGTGTCAGTATCATGGATTAAAACTAAATGCCAAGAAATGCATAATAGTATCCTTTGGGAAGTCATCCATCCCTGGTAACTATCACATTGACAACACACCCCTTAGAGTTGACCCTGTAGTCAGGGACTTAGGGACACACATAGATAGCAATTTAACCTTTGATCATCACGTGTCTACAGTAGTCAGGAAATCATTCTGTTGCGCAACTTATAAACAAAGGTATGGCATCTAATTCCAAGGAAGTCATTGTTCCACTGTATTCAGTATTCATCAGACCTATCATTGAGTACAATGCCCCCTTTAAAATGTACCTAACCAGGCATATCCAACAACTGGAATGTTCACAGAGGTTTCTCACTAAAAGAATGCAGGACATAAGTAATATGTCCTGTGCAGACTGCCTCAAGGCCCTATCCCTGTATTCTGTCTCCTAAAGGCCTTTGAGGAGAGATCTATGCTTGGCATACAGGGCATTGTCAGACCCCACTCTGCTGGACCTCCTACATATCCACAAAACAAACAGTACCAGAATTACCCATTCTAAAGACTTAAACCTTGCTGTGATATAAATAGGATCTGCTGGAGAGATAGGTATGTATCCCAGAGACTATCTCGTCTATGGAACAGGCTCCCCATCCATGTGAAGCAGAATTCCTCCCTAATCCAATTCAAGTGCAACTTGGTGAATTGGATGGTAAACTTGAAATTCCTCCCTGGTATGGTACCTATGTCTCTGATACAAACAGGTAATCTGTAAACTAACTGTTCATCTCCAAGGCCCATGCTTACACTTTTAAAGGATATCAGTACTCATCAGAGATTTGGGATGCATGGCTAGGCTTAAAAAGGCCCTTGTGGTCGTTAGCCTAGTGAACACCTATGAACCTATGATTGCTTTTGAACCTAGTGTACTATTGAGTTATCATATGTCACACAAACAAAAGAGTTATAGCTAAGGATCTTAGTAGTGTTGTAATTTACATAAATGATATAATGACTTTAGAGGAAATCTCACTGTAAACAAAAATGAGAATATAACTATAATGTCGTTTATCATAAGAAATCACTGGTTGATCCTGTTTGTTGGTATCTGGTCTTAATGACTAGCGTTTTCTTTTGAGATATAAAAGCATATATAATAGATCACATTCTAGGGCACAAAGGGAACATTATTCTACAGAAATGGAGCATTATTACCGCAAGCAATTTCAATAATTCAGGGGATGTTAGGGAACATTTTGGGGGTCCTAATCAGAATTTCAGGCTGATTGTTAAGTTCTTCAGTTACAAGAGCTTTTCCCAAAGGGCTTCATTTCACCAAGGGGGAAGAACAGCCTGCTGGATTTTATACTGTTAAACAATCGGTTGATGCTTTACACAGTCTGGCTGTTTAGCTCATAGGATTAAGGCTGGGAACTGCTAATGATCTTCATTTTGTAGTCCTACATTGTATTTTTCTGTCTTAATTTGCCTATTGTGTGACTTTGCACAAGAAATTTATTTATTTATTTAGATATGCCTCCCAGGGTAGAGTACTGATCCACATGGACAAATTCCAGGCTCAGCCCAGGAGTAACAACATATGACAGACAATAGGAATAGCTGGCATGCAATTACATCAAAAACGACAGTACCTTTTACATTAGAAAGACACAGGCAGAAATACAACAAAAACAACTAAAACAAATAGGCAGAACATTTTTTACAGTCATTAGAAAACCAAAAAAAAAAAAAATCCAACAGCAGCTCAGCTCTAACTGTTTATTAATCATTCTATCACAGAAAATGGATTGTTTTTTTTTCTTATCAGTGTTAGAAAAGCGTTTTTACCAAGGGGTGGATATTATTTAAGTGAATTATTGGAATTAGAAAGCAAATTAATAAAACATTGACTCCTATAGGCTTGAACCAAGAAGTAATTTTTTTTGAATATTTATATAAGAATGCTTAAGGTGTAATATTGTATATGGATGGCATTAACAGAAAGTATTTATTAATTGTGTAATCGATTAATTGGTACTGTAATCAGGTTGAACATGTATAAATTAAAAGGCTTCTCAACTGTTAGATACCTGAAGGCAAATGGCTGAGGTACCAGATTTCTGTGATGTAATGATATAAACAAACTGTTGGAGCTGAGCAGCTGTTGGATTTTTTTGTTTTCTAGTTTATGAAATGTTGTTGTTTTTGTTTATTTGCCATTTTTACAGTCAGCCAGTCATAGGAATTGCAAGATTATGCAATGTGCATTTCTTTAGTGGAGAAATAAAAGCATTTCAACAAACATAGTGATGACAACTGTAAGTAGAAATGCACTTAAAATAAAAAGGCAATACATGTACAGGAAGTAAAATGAAACAGTAGTAGAAATACACGTAAAACACAAAAGCAGTAGTACAATTTACAGTAAGTAAAATGCATAGTAGGATTATATAGTACACATTTCTTTAGTGGAGAAATAGAAAAAATATTTTTAGTGCTCCAGGGTTGACTCCTGAAAAGACACACTTCTACTTAATGGGTTTTCCTGGGCAATAAACAATTAGACAAATAAATACATACATTTCCATAACAGTATGTTTACATTCCAGGGACAATGCCTTAATCCATTGTTCTTTAGAGGGTATCATCCAGTCAACTTCATTTGTGGTGATTCCAAGATTCTAAAGTATCTACGGGGGTAATGGCCTATAAGATGTCTTCTAGGCTATACATGTCCTGGATTGATTTGAATTATCAAGCCCCAAGAGGCCATCTAAAATCATTACTAAAATACAGCAAACATGACATAATGTAAATTCATATCCCCAGGAGGACATAAGAGATAATGCTATGCCTTAAGGGTTTATGATGCTACACTAAGAAATATGGGTTGAATTGTTCCTAATTGTGTAAAATTAACTGAGTTCACAGAGCCCTCCAAGGTGGTAGAGAGTACCATATATGTTTGAAAAGGTAACAAAAGCTCATGTGTTTTGAAAGTGCTAATGCTGTAAGTCAGCAGTGATGGTCTGCCAGTGTCTATGTTATTTCTAGGTCTGTCCTGAATTGTATGGTTTGGTTTGCAACTTCTATGCTATGGATTCACTCTGGAACATCTAATGATTGTAGTCCGAACTTTTTAAATTACTTAATTTTTGTGCCAGTAGCTTATAGTCTTATCAGACTATCAAGTATCTGCTTCTAGTGCTCACAAGATCTACAACAACTCTTCAGTTGTTTGTGGTGCTGAACATAGAGATTGTATTTTACTGAAATTGCAAGCATTTTTGGAAGTGGTATAGTGATTTATGGTTGCAAGGCTTTTTATGGGTAAGCTTCTTCCATTCTATATCATCCAAATAGGACCTGTGCAGCTGTTAATCATAGTCTCAAACTCAGAACATTTTGAAAGATTTAATGTTACTAAAATTACTTAAATACAAGCAGTTTTTCTCCCACTCTGGTTCATCATTTCATCCTTTATCTGGCACAGTAAACTAATTTCTGAATCTGTTTAATTCCCGGTTTTGTTTGAGAGCTTGCTGATAGGTTTGTTTTCTTCCTGTTTGGATTAGTAGATGGTTAAGTTCCAAACTCCTAAGTTAATAAGAGTAATAATTTAATAAGAATATGGCTTTGAATTTGAAGTTATGGTTTATTTCATTTGATGACCTGGTGAAGTCTTGATGTTACCTCATCCCTAATCTATTACCAAATTGTATCCTATTATTAAACTGGGAGTGCAATCAGAAAAGTTCTCTCTCTCAGTCTTGAGTCTATGCATTCAATATTATTTTTGCAACATACTTTTTTGAACAATTTTGTACGCCCATAAAGATTTTATTAACAACCTGACCATTGAATTGTTAGCCACTGAAGTGGCTGGTGGGGAGAAGTGAGTTACATGAGGACCAGTCGATACCAAGTTCAGTAATGCAAAAACTATGTGCACTAAGCTGAAAATCAACTAAAAAAAACACTTTCATACATTTGGTACCTATGTGCGACCCCCCCCCCCCCCAGCAATAACATTAACACAGTAGAATCCATTCTAGACTGGACATCCCAAAAATTTCCCCAAGAAACAATCATACTAGGTGATGTTCATATCGACTGATCCTCCGGTAATTCACTCCAACCATTAACCACATTAACCTACACGGTTTCACTCAACTAATCAAAACCACAACACAGGTAGATAAAACATCACAAAAGGAGTCCATCTTAGACTGGATACTTACTAATAGACCATCTCAGTCTTACCTCTCAGGTTCCCTCCCAGACACCCTCAGCAACCACCTTCCCACATTTATAATTAGACACCAAGTGAATCCATTAAAATCCACCACCCTCCAACAAATCCAGTATACTAGTTAAAGTGATGAAGCATGAGACTTGTGGCATCAAAATAAAACTCAAACTAATAGACAGGCATACCAGGAACTAAGTAACAAATCAAAAAAAAAAATTAGGACAAACAAAAGGAACGACTATATAGGCATTCAAACCAAACACAAAAATAACCCACAAAAATTCTGGACTGCCATTAATAAAATCCTACAACCAGGTAAGACCAGTACTCCACCAGCAATAATATTGCCACCCAGTTCAATGAACACTTCACCAAATCCATCCTAACCCTCACCAGTAGAAGTTTTCCCACTTCACATTCAGATCTATCTTCTGCGCCAGCAGATCAAAATCTCTTCTCCTTACAGCCTGTCACAACTAGTACAATACATAAATAGCTAAATAGGCTTAAACCCACAACCCTGGCCGCTGACAAATTACCTGCAGAATAGCTAAAGATCACAGCCAAAGCCATCTCTTACCCAGTCTGCATACTCATTAACTGCTGTTTAGCAGAACAACACATTCCTTCTCTGTGGAAAATTTCACATATAATACCACTCCACAAAGGAGGTAACTCTTAGTTCCATCTAACTACCATCCAATTGCCATTCTATCCCCATTATCTAAACTCCTCAAAAAATGCATACATTCCCAAATAATGCAGTATTTCCTCATTAATAAACTGGTAACCAACACCCAGCATGGATTCCATCCCAATCACAATACTACCATAGCCCTTATTAGCTTTACCAATACAGTAAACCAACATTGAAATAATGGTAACCTAGTAGTCACTGTATTCCTAGATCTCTCCAAGGCCTTCAATACTGTCTCCCATCCCAAACTCCTTTCTGCTCTCTCCAATCTTAATCTCAGCCACTCCACACTAGCGTGGTTTCAAGACTATCTTACCAACCGCCAACAAGCAGTAAAATGGCAAAATTCCTTATCTCCCCTCCTACCTGCCACCCTGGCGGTCTGTCAAGGATCCATTCTTGGACCTCTTCTTTTTCAAAATATTCACCAACCAACTCCACAAAGCTACCTGGCATGCCACTCTAGTCCTATGACTCCACTATAATCTGCTCCAACCTATCACTCCCTCAACTCCAGGAATTGACACAAGAGTCCTTTACCGCTGATGAAACCTGGTTAGCCAACTCTCAACTAATACTTAACCTAAATAAAACATAGCTAATGATATACTATCCCACTAGAGCCTTAGACCCCATACCACCATTCACAATATTCTCAGCCAATAATACCCCTATCACACATTCCAACACACCAAACTTCTAGAGGTTATCATAGATCACAACATGAAATACAATATGCACATTGCACAGACAATAAAGACAGTCCATAAAAAAATCAGAACCCTATATAGATGCAAAAAGTACCTCAACAATGACAGTAAAGCCACCATTGCAAGAACCCATCTACTATCCACACTCCTCTATGCCTCCTCCATACTCATCAACCTAAACAAAGCAGACTTTAACAAACTAAACACCTGCTACAATAAAATAGCTAGGTTTGCTACTGACTCACCCTTCAGGACACATCATTGCATAGCAATCAAATAACTATCCTGGCTAGAATTACCCAACCTGCTTACATATAACCAGCTTACAATAGCCCACCAAATTTTATATTATCCCAATAGAGTTCATGCTCTTCAAGGTCTTCTTAATATCTTCTCTAACAATCGCCTGTTAAGATCCACCAATAAAGCCTTGGCAGACATAGGCAAAAGCAACAGTAGCACTGAAGACTCCTTGTCCATTTCTATTGCAAAAGTATGGAATACCATCCCTGTAGATATTAGGAGCACTGAAAACAAAAATAATTTCAAAAAACTCCTCCGGTCCCATTCACATAGTTCTTAGTTATGTAATTATTTTGACCCTGGATAGCTTCATTTAATTATATCATATCATACCTTAACCTTCTATGAAAGCTTGCAACAGCTCCTTTTCTATACTCTTAATCAATGTGTGTGTGTGTTTATTGTACTAGCCATTGGTGAATGTAACTAAATGACTGAACAAAATGTCATTTCAACTGTATTGTTTATTATAATACACTGTGCTCCTTATAGTATACTTATTTTTTGCAACTTTCATGGCCTTCGAACTGTACTTTATTAACTTTTGCCTCTGTACTGTATTTTATTAACATGTATATTGTATTTATTGTATCTGCTGTACTAATCTTTCTGGAGGTTTTCTCATGCCCAGTCATACTTTCCTGGTAAACAAATACAAAATAAAATAAATTATTAACAGCATGTTACTTAAGTAGTTTACTCTGAGGAATTATAGCAGTTGCCTTCTGGGTAATGTCATCACTGAGTTGAAAGTCATTCAAGTCTTTTTGTTCAGTATTCAGTTTTTTACGTTAGATTTTTATTTTGTTGGTAAATATGCACAGAGTCTGTGTTAAAGATATACTTTTGTACAATTAGCCCTTTGTTTATTTGAGATTCAGCCCTCTATGTTTAAATACTGTAAGAACTTGAAGATACAGAGGAGTCAGATGACAGGTGCCCGATGTTGTACTACTGCAGTGGATCCAGCTGAGTGCAGGGAAGAATATCATGGCAGGATCAATTAGTGGTACCCTATTGTAAAAGTGTGCAAGGGCAGTGGTCACCCCTGTTTGCACGAGGTATCCTGGAAACCTGCAGTTCATCCTAGGCCAGTAAGATGACTTGCTGGTGCAGTATGAGGTGTGGTAAAAAAGTGAAGTCCATTTGCAATAGGTCAGCCACTAGTTCCTTGCTGTTGTGAGATGATTACAAATACATTTGCTAATTATATTACATTCAGATTAAATAAAGGAAACTATTACAGTATAAAATATACTCATGCATTTAGTAAATGTTGAGCATTGAACAATTGAAGTGGAGTATTAGTGGGTTTTTCAAATAGATAATAACTAGTGTGATTACTGATTAGAAATTCAAAGAAATGAAAATGAGGACTCAGTAGGGCAGAAAATATCAATATTGTAGGTAGGCTATTAAACACGTTCAGAAACAATTATATATGGCTATTATAATGTTTATATTCGAAGTATATAGGTAAGGTGTTGAGCAGTGTCAAAAAACTATGCATATGGCTGGAGATGCTAGTAAAACTATTCTGATATTGGTAAAGACTGTCTGTGATGCACAGCATTTTGAGGGAAGGGAAATAGTTTCACGCTATGGCAAACTGAAGATTACAGTGACATTCATCCTGGAAAAATACAGGAGCAAACTGACTTGCTAGGTGAAGTTTTAGTTAGGTTTTAAATAAGTTTCTTATCTGAATGTATTTCAGTGGTAGTGGGATGTGGTTCCATAGTTTAGTTACTCTATCTGGTTACAGAGAGTCACCTTCAGTATTAGATGATTTGGTTTTAGTGATTAATGGTTTTTCTATAGAGTGCGAAATTCTGCTGTGTTAAGTTGTTAAAGGTTGGGCAGTTTTCTGGCTTGTGTACTGTAGTTAGCTGAGAAAGACATAGGTGATGTTCATAGGTTCAAAGGTAGGTACTAGGCTACTAGCTCTAGGGCCTATATAAGCCTAGCCAAAAAGGTACCCTGGCTTTCGCCAGCCTAGAAAATTATTTTCCTCTGCCCCTGTCGAGCAGAGCCACAGAAGTGATCCCTGGGGTGAATTTCCTATTTCCCATCCAATCATCAAGATTTTTTCTTGAAGAGTGCTAATGAGGAGATCTGTTTGACATAGATAGGTAGTCTGTTCCAGAGTATGGGAAGTCTCTGGGACAGGACTATATCCCTCCAGCATGTTCTGTTTATTGTGGTGACAAGGTTTAGGTCCCTAGAGCATGTAGCTTGGAGGGACTGGGATTTCTTTAAGTGGAGCATATCCAACAGCTCTGGGTTTGACATAGCTTTTTATGTTAGGCAGAGATCACCTCTGAGTAGGCGATATGCGACGGTGTAAAGCTGGTGTTTTTTGAGATGGTCTGCATAGGGCATCTGTTTGAGGCCAGTAATCCTCTTTGTGAGGTATTTTTGTGGCCTTTCCAGTTGTTGTAGATGTCTTGTGAGGTACATATCAAAAGGGGCGTTGTACTCTATAATGGATCTAATGAGTGATGAGTAGAGGGGAACAATGACCTCTTTTTTTCTGGATGAGAAACCTTTTGTGATGAGGTGAGCCACGTAGAAGGATTTTCTGACCACTGTGGCGATGTGATTATCAAAGGAGAGATTACTGTCCACCTGTGTCCCAAGGTCTCTTATCACACTTTCGACATTAAGTAGACTACCACTTATGTGGTAGTTCATGGGTACAGAGTTTTTACCAAAGGGGATGACAATACACTTTTTGGCATTGAGCTTCAGGCCATGGCTTTGACACCAGGCATCTGTCTCAGTGAGGCCCTCTTGTAGTATGTCCACATCGTTAGGAGTTTTGATTATGGCTCCTAGTTTGCAATCATCTGCAAACTTTGTTAGCCAAACACCTTCTGTGTTAGCCTGTACTTCAGAGAAGTGGATACCAAACAGGAAAGAACCCAGGACTGAATCCTGTGGTAGTCCACTTGTCACTGGTCTGAAGTCGGATTTGGAGTCTGCTACTTTCACAGTGTGGGTTCTGTCCATGAGCCAGTTGGCAACCCATCTTGTGACATAGGGATTTATACCTAGTTTAGTGAGCTTATCTATAATTCCAGAATGGGGGTTAGTGTCAAAAATCTTGGCGAGATCTAGATAAGCTGTGTGAACCACCTTACCCTCATCTATGGCTTTGGTGACTGCTCCAAAGAAGTCATTCAGGTTTAGGAGACATAATCTGCCTTTTACAAACCTGAACTGGATAGGGTCCAGAGTTTGGAGATTATAAATGTCTTTGTTTATGAGTTCCATGAGGATATGTTCCATGGCCTTGCAGACCAGGCTTGTCAGGCTAATGGGGCGGTAGTTCCCGGGGTCCATCATGGCTCCCCCTTTGTGGAGTGGGATA